>NW_025999515.1:0-151003 GCF_019419815.1 Pyrus x bretschneideri | reverse complement strand
TTGCATAAATCTGTGTTTGGAAAATATCGCGCCTTGAACAATCGAAAGGCGAGAGATTGAGGATTGTGGACGAACTGCCCAGCTTGCTTTGCAAGTAGAGCAAGGTTAAATGAGTATAGGTCCTGAAAACCTAGTCCTCATTCCGTCATTGGTTTACACAAAATTCGCCAATTTATCTAATGCGTCTTTTTTTTTTTCCAGGTTACCCACTCCAAAATTTGGTAATCATCATAGTGAGCTCTTTCTACTCATCGTATAACTCCAGAGCCTTCCATGGATGTCTATAAATAGGCATCAGTTGCAGTAGAAAAAAAAAACGACAGAAGGAAGAGATACTGTTAAATTATATGATTTATGATGCAATTCAATGGAGATTTGAATAATTTCTTAGGGAAAGGAATGAAGAATTTTCAGAGAGTATTCACAGTAGTGAGGGCAACAAAACTCACTGAGTTCGGACCTTCCGAGTTCGACGTCCAAAACTCGGTCAGTGCGTGATCCAATGGTATGGTTGTGTTCGTGGAGTCGAGATGAACACAATGGTGTACGTTTCAGGTCACGTTGGTGAAGTTTAGTGTTTGTTTGAGAGAGTTGCAGAGTGAGAGAGTGAGAGAGTGCCTTCGGGGAGAGAAGGAAGAGAGAGAGAGAGAGAGAGTGAGGTTGAGTGTTTTGATTGGTGACTGGGTCTGTGGAGGGCGCTCACTGATTGGGTGCAAAGTTGAGGGAAAGGACTTTATTGGTGAATAGGAAAACGGGGGAATGGAATGGAGGGGAGGAAATGGTGGAAAAGTTGAAACTGTGGATGGAATGGGGGACACGGATCCACCAATTAGGGGAGGCAAAGGATTTTTCAAATTTGGTACAATTCCAAATGTACAAAATCGACTGGGTCTGTGGAGGGCGCTCACTGATTGGGTGCAAAGTTGAGGGAAATGACTTTATTGGTGAATAGGAAAACGGGGGAATGGAATGGAGGGGAGGAAATGGTGGAAAAGTTGAAACTGTGGATGGAATGGGGGACACGGATCCACCAATTAGGGGAGGCAAAGGATTTTTCAAATTTGGTACAATTCCAAATGTACAAAATCTGTATTCTTAACAGTGTTTCCGACACTGATATTTTGTACATGCGTGCACAAAAATACCTGTAATTAACGTACTTTAACGGAGCGTAACTTTTTTGTTATAGGTCCGATTCGAGTCTAACACGTGTTCACGCGTTCGTATCGACGAGCACAATTTAAGTACGAAACCAGGAAGAAGAAACTGAAAGCCGAAAATCAAGTCCACGTCTAATCTCACTTTTGTCCAAAAAGGTGTAAAATCGTCAACTCACACCAACAGAAAAGAAATTAGAGTGAAAAGTAGGAATGGGTCATCACAGTTTATCTTCAGTGGCTCGGATCTACTCGTCAAGAATTTTCTCGGCATAGCATGCCTACAAGCAAACATGGGGGTGCCGGAAAGTTATATTGGAAGGTCAAAGCTCATTAACAAACTTCTCAGCATAGCTTGTCAACATGCAGACATGGAGGTGCCAGAAAGTGTTCTTTGCAGGGAAATTTGAATTTAGCTCGTCAAGGAATTTCTGGCACAGCTTGTCTGCACGTGGACAGGGAGGTGCTAGGAAATTCACATGTTTCCACCATGATGTTCGGTGCTTCCCCACAAACACCGTAGGAACTCTAAAGACAACTCCGAAAACCATGAAGGTGTTTCCAAGAAGCAAGAGAAAGTAAATAGAAAGAAGGGAGCAAACAAACCAAACATTCTCCACAAGCAACGAAGTAGCCTCGAAAGACAATAATGCACCAAACACTACTACAAAAGGGCCTTATAGTGTCAGTAGGTGGCGTCGGTTCAATATAATATAGTGGTGGACAAGACACTTGCGACACTAACTGAACATTACGTCGGATTTATTGTCGCTTATAAGCATCATAAAATGTCTACGTCGCTTTTAAACCGACATAAACATTTAATATTACTTATAACCAACATATATTTTAATAATTTTTAAATGTTGGCGTCGCTTTAAACAAAACAGTGTCGTTTTTAAGCGACATAAAGTATGGGTGTCGCTTTTAAGCGACACAAAGTATTGTTTTTAAATATTTTAAAGCCTGCGTCGGTTCTGAGCGACATAGATTTTAGTATTTTTAAATATTTTGAAACCCAGTGTTTGTTGTAAGTGACGGATTGATGGTCCTTATATACCCTCCCCATGTTTTATTCTTCCTATCTTGCATTGGTAGATAGGCTTGGCAAATGGGTCGTGTCTGCCGTGTTCGTGTAACACATGTTACCTTAATGTGTCATGTTGTGTCACACTTGTTATCTTAACGGGTCTTTAAAAGGTCAGGTAAAGTGACCTGACCCGTTATGACCCGCTATGACCCGTTAAGAAAAATGTATTTTTTTCTTAAATTTTCACATACCACACATTGCCACATAAATATTACTTGAAAACATTAAAACACGTTTATTGTTTAAGTACTACATCTACACTTGAAAATAAGAGCCTAATAAACAAACATCCATACACTACTAGTCTATTACAAAATATTAAATGTGCAAGGATATGCAAAATGAAAGAGTTTTTGTATTCAAGGTTGTGAAGCCTTTCTCAAAAGTTTAAACCTTGCCAATGGAACTCAAAGCTTGCAAGTTATTCCTTTTACAAAATCCTCAATTTTCATCGATCATCATGACATAAGATTTTGTGGTATCCACTAGTGTAAATATTTTAAATTGAAGATCGAATTCATTCATTGTATTTCTATAGGGTCAAGGAGTGTAACTGTAAAAAAATAATCAAAATCGAAGTTAAAATAACCGTTAAATTGTGATTTTTCGTTGATAACCGTTGAAAAGTTTTGTCCCGTTACTTGATCTATGAATGTTTGTTTTTTGTTATTTTTGGTGTATGCGATCTTGAAGCATATACAAACAAGTTTGACGGTTGGATCGTTGAAATTATTTTCGTAGAATGCGTATCCCATGAAAACGATAGATTCACTAACACTTAAAGTTCATTTATACTTTCATTAAGTATAACATAAGATTTTTTGGTATCCACTAGGGTAAATATTTTAAATTGAAGATAGAATTCATTCATTGTATTCATATAGGGTCAAGGAGAGTAGCTGTAAAAAATCATCAAAATCAGACTTAAAATAACCGTTAAATTATGATTTTTCGTTGATAACCATCGAAAAGTTGTCTCGTTACTTGATCTCTGAATGTTTTTTTTTTTGCAATTTTTTGGCATATGCGATCTCGAAGTATATACAAACATGTTTGATGTTGGATTGTTGAAACTAGCCGTAGAATGCGTATCCCATCAAAACAATAGATTCACTAACACTTACGAGTTCATTCATACTTTCATTAAGTATAACATAAGATTTTGTAATATCCACCAGTGTAAATATTTTAAATTGAAGATCGAGTTAATTCAATGCATTTGTATAGGGTCAAGGAGTGTAGCTGTAAAAAATCATCAAAATTGGAGTTAAAATAACTGTTAAATTATGATTTTTCATTGATAACCGTCGAAAAGTTTTCTACTGTTACTTGATCTCTGAATGTTTGTTTTTTGCAATTTTTGGCATATGCGATCTCGAAGTATATACAAACATGTTTGACGGTTGGAACGTTGAAACTAGTTTCGTAGAATGCGTATCCCATCAAAACAATAGATTCCCTACCACTTACGAGTTTGTTTATACTTTCATTAAGTATAACATACGATTTTGTGGTATCCACTAGTGTAAATATTTTAAATTGAGGATCGAGTTCATTCATTGTATTCATATAGGTCAAGGAGTGTAGCAATAAAAAAATCATCAAAATCGAAGTTAAAATAACCGTTAAATTGTGATTTTTCATTGATAACTGTCGAAAACTTTTGTCCCGTTACTTGATCTCTGAATGTTTGTTTTTTGCAATTTTTAGCGTATGCGATTTCAAAGTATATACAAACAAGTTTGACGGTTGGATCGTTGAAACTATTTTCATAGAATGCGTATCCCATCAAAATAATAGATTCACTAATACTTAAGAGTTTATTCATACCTTCATTAAGTATAACATAAGATTTTGTGGTATCCACTAATGTAAATAATTGTGATGAAGTTAGCCCATTTCGAAAGTAAGAATGTTTAATCATACATCTTAATATTTTATTGGTTTTCTTAACTTTGAAAAATTAATTATCTAAATTTGGACATAATTGTCGAGGCAACATGAGGAATTCTTGAAAACTAAACATCGTCGAGAAAGGTTAACTATGCGACAAATTAAGGAGCTAAGCAAGAAAGAATTTCCAGAATGGTTCAAGCAACATGTGAGTTGATATAACAATCACATTATTTATTTATTGTCTTGCATTTTAATTATAAGATGTTTATAGTTATTCTATGAATTTTTATCTTCATACTTATTATAGATGAATTCAAGATGTCCACGAGGAATGAAGACCTATCTATATGGATTTACTATGGTGAATTTCAATCAATTGGGATTTAAAGGGGATCCTTTCATATTAGCATCACAAGCATTACAAGCATTTTATGTGGAGGACACAATTGAAAATGATTGGCACGTAGTTATTCGAACCCAGCCGAGGGACTTGTTTGATGTATTGGAAGATATTGATGCAATTCATGATTATGCCATACCTAACTTGGATGATCGAATTCTTGATAATGAAAATTTCCATACAAGGGTTGGCGTGGAAGAAACTCCTTTTCTTGAATCATTACCATTGCCTACCGAGCTCGTTAATCAAGTCAATGCCGACGACGACCTAACAGATGATGACAGGGAATACGTATATTAATTATTTTTATGTATTAATTAGACCATGGTTTCAATTAGTGTGTGATGATATCTTATCATAAAATTATATTTCAGTTTTTTATTAAGTATTATTTATAAGTTAAATTTTATTTATTAAAATATTATATGAGATAACATAACAACTTATTTTTTAACTTTGGGTTAAACATTTTTTTTTTTTAGGCTTGCTTCCTGTCGCTTTTAGCTAACGGCATATGTCATCTGTGTCGGTTTAATTCAAATATTGTGGGTGGGAATTTTTTCGGTTTTTTTGCACGGGAAAATGGATTGGAAAAGCTTTTGCAATCATTTCAGAGTTGGCGTCAGTTTTAACCAACGCAACCTCTTATTAATTCGCCTCAAAGCTTCCTTATTTCAATGATGTGAAATATTCTAACACTCACATTAAAACCCTATGATTATAGTATATGAAAGTAGGGATCATTTTAGGCCGGGGATTAGAAGGGATGCTAATCTACTCTAAACTGACTTAAAAACACAAAACTAAACTTAAAAACACTTAACTAGACTTATATGACTCAAAACAGCACAAAACATTCAAATAGACTCAAACTAGACTCTAAAGGGTGATTTAGATGAATTCTAACTTAACTTTGACTCAAAACACTTAAAAACACAAGGTTGGATAGATTCTAACTAATTTGACACAACAAAGTAAAGCGGATTGGGTTTTGGACAAAATTAAAGTAAAGACAAGCAGATTAAAGACTCTTAAACAACTTGGGTGAAATATGGGTGAATGGCTAGCTAGAGGGTCCTTCTCCACACATGACACACATGCATACAAATCGATTTCCAATTATTATTCCTTTAAACCATGAATGACAATGCCCCAAGTTAATTGCATCGCACAACCAACCATCAGATTTTCCTTATTTCATTGAATTGAATGAATACACATTACAACCAAATTATCTTTCTCAAGTTCCCTATATGAAACGCATGATAGAGATACATATCAAAAGTCATTAAGTTCTATGAAAATCATAAGTATTGACAAGGCATTCATCACTATGAAACGCATGAGACTCCTGCCAATGATTCACTTAACACAATCATGACTAGTGACTTCCACTACTTGTGAATATAAGTGAATAACTATTACGTGAAACTCCCTTATATTCTAGCATCAAATTCATGCATGCAAACTAAGTAGGCCTCCTTAGTCAACATATAAGAATAAGTTATCAATCAAACAGATAAGTAAATCGCATTCATGATTTATGAAACAATAATTGGATGAAATCAATTCATATCACATATATGTTCATGGCTTTGAATTCACCTCTAACTAAAACGAATTTAGTTCCTCATGATCGCAAAACAAAGATAATTAAATTTAAACATTGAAAACAAAGAATAGAATACACCTAGAAACACTCTAACAATCCAACGTTTTGAATGGCAAGCACGCCTCCAGGTGTGGTGGATGGTGTGGTGTGAAATTATGGTAGAGGGTGGTGTTTTATGAGTGTTGCGGCATTATGTATTTATAGGGTGAAGGGAAGGCACGAAATTGGGCTGAAAATGAGAGGAATTAGGACTCCAAATCACCAAAGAACGAGGACACTTTCAATCAGATTCCAAGGAGGACAAGGAATGGTCCTTGTGGCAGATTCTAGAACTTCTAGAAGGGTTACATGTGGCATAAACTTAGGGCACGAAAATAGGGCTTCTAGAACTTGATATTTGGGTGCTTTAATGTGAAAATGAGTCCTCTTTGCAGCTGGAATTAAGTTAGCAAAAGATTAGGATATGATAAGATAAGATAAGGTTGGATAAAGTTTGGATAAGATAAGGTAATTTGGATAATATTCCTTCTTTGTAGCTGATTCCTTATCTTCCAAGTCTTCAATTTAATTCTTCTAGATGTTAATCACATTCCTAGCCTTTCTTGATCTTCAAATTCATCCATCCACCTTGCTCCATGCATGTGCAATCCATTCCAAGCCCAAAATTGCTCTAAAATGCTCCAAATTGCACTTTCTTGCCAACTTTGTCAATTGAACCTGAAAACACACGAAAATAGCTTAAAACACTCTAACAAGTAGAAATTAGCTATGTAAATGCAAGAAAACAAGCTAACTAAGTCACATAAATATGCTCCTATCATTCGACACTACAGAAATCTGTCAACCTAACGTCGATTTTATCCGACGCAATGTGACCCTATTTCGACGCCACCTGCGTTTAGTAAAAAATGTGTTAGGCTTTTCAGTAAAAATGTATGTCAGGCTAGGTGTAGCTAGTCTGTGTCAGGTATAGTGTCGGTTTGAACCGACGCAAGGTCCAAATATTTCGATGCAAAGTCCAAAAATGTCAGTTTGTCAGAGTTAGTGTCGGTTTGGACCGATGTAATGTCTTCATATTTCGACGCTAAAATTGTATCCATAGTTGAGCCCCTTCTTTCCCATTACTTACGTGCTTCTATTTCTCTTTTTCATTTCTCTCTCTCGTTTACTCCCTCCCCTTCTCCCATTTCGGCCTTACTCTTTTGCCCATTTCAGCCTTACTCTTTCCCCCATTTCAGCCATATTCCTTCTCCTTCCAATAACTTTTGCTATGGATAATTCTAGTGAAGATCAGCGTTCTGAGAAACTTCATTTGGAAGAGGACTTCGAAGCTGGTTCGTTTTTGAATTATTACTAATTTTAGTTTTTGTTTTGTGTTTAAACTAGTATTATGCTTAAACTGAAAATTTACATTTGTTTCCTGGTTTTTAATTGGCATTTTTTTTTTTGTAATAATAAGGAACATCTCAAAGGAGGCGTGGACCCTTAATTCCTAAATGGACGAAATAGCTTTGTTCGTTTAGTTCGTTATAAATTTTATTTTTAATATGAAGTTTGCTTAAAATTGTTTGTATGAAATTTTATTTTTCATAAAGCGGAAGAAGCATGGGAAAGAGGCAGATCTAGTAACCTTTTTCAATGAATGTCATACACGAAAGGATAAAAGTTGGATTGATGAAACGTCGGAGCGTACAACGGTAATTGATTTTTTCATGTTAGTATTTTATTTTTATTATCTATAGCTTATTTTTCTTTTTTACGATTGTTTGAATTTTTATTTTTAAAAATTGCAATGCAAGGCAACAATGGAGAGCAATTTGCAAACTTTGATTGAGTCGGGCCAAGAGGATAATGAAGAACTTAGGACCCGTGTTTATGTTGATACAATGGGTTTTGCGAGTCAGAGGATATGGTCATGGGGTGACTCCTGATATTTGGAATGTTAGATGTAAAATATTTGTATATTTTGGCACTATTTTTCTTTTTAATTATTTTTATTAATGTTTGTTTTGGCCAATACTTGAAATTTATTAATTTGGTTATACAATTATTTTTTAGTACCAATTAATTGAAAACGAATACAGATTCTTGTTTTTTTTTTTTTTTTTGATTATTATTAACAAGGGTGGTGTCTGTTAAAACCGTTACTAGTTTGAATATTTTATTTGTTTAATTGTTATCTGACGTCGGTTTAGGTATATTTTATTTATTTAATTTTATCACAATGTCGGTTAGAACCGACAGTAGGGTGAATATATTATAATTAAGTTTCTAATTAACATCGCTTTAAACCGACGTAATGTTCAAGTATACGTCGCTTTAAACTGACGTAAATGTCAGTGTCGCTTTTAAACGACGCTGCGTAGTGGCTAATTAAGCGAACAAACCGACACTGAAGGCCTTTCACGACGCTAGCATTAGTGTCGTTATTCCAATCCGACATTACATTGTTCTATGTCGGATTTTTGCCAAATTTCCAACAGAAATTGGGTTTCTTGTTGGTTTTTGCTTCGCCAGTGATAGCCTATATTGTAGTAGTGAAATTTCATTCAAAGAATGTTGCAGACAAGAAGAGTGCATTACTGAAAATACTGGAATGCAATCCTCACCTTTAGAGCCATGAATCAACACTTGTTTTCAACAAACTCAAACCTACAAATCAAAATGGAAGAATCAGTATTGTTCTTTGTTCTTATAAATTCTAAGTACTTGGGGAGTTCGAAACTTTTGCGTCTTAGTGGAGCTTACCGCAAAGTGCAATGGGAAAGTACTAACTCTCAGCAATCCGAAACAAATACTTATTGCAAGACCAAAGAAGGAAGCATCAACCAAAATAACACATAGACCAAAAAAATATCTTAGTCTCCTAAAAAATGGCCTCATAAAATTCATCAAAAGTAGGAAAATGCTCTCTTACAAATCAACTTTGGAGCAATAAAGCCAAGGTCAAAGGAAAAATGATTTGTGCTCTTGGAGTTGCAAGAAACAGCCCTCATTCTCCTACATATTCAAGGGAAGGAAAATGTTGATTAAATCTCCAAAAAGAATAAAAATGGTCTTCTCTCGTATACATCAGAGCCTAAAAAACAGAAGAATGCCCTGAAGACAAAGCTTTCATAGCCACGAAAATCAATAGAAATACAACACAAGTCAAATTTCAAATTACCTTTCGGTGTAGACCAAATGAAAATCAGAAAAGGCTAAACAAAACCTGCAAACTAGTTTTTCTAACAACCTTGTCAAAAACCAAATCAAAGCAAGTGCAAAATTCACAACACAAGGAATACTTCAAACTGGTACTGAGCCATTCATGACAAATGAAAAGTTAAATTTAGGCTGTAAACGCTATCAACATCAACTCATATTCAACATCTACTAGTGTAGAGAAAAGGGTTTTACAACCCAATGAAGCTCATTACCTGAGGGTCACGCCAGCATCCAAATCAAAGTGATACCTGCACGAAAAAAATTAAACCAATGAATAAGTTACAGCTTAAAGTTGCACTTCATTTGAAAGCAAATCCAAAGCACAAGGAAACAAAAATGGAGTCACCTGTCTATCACTTTCATTTCCCTTTTTCGTTCTAAAATTTGGACCCATGAAAGTAGCATAAGCAATGTGGTAGAAGCAAAGAAGAATGATGCAGTAGGAAAAGAAAAGAGTTTGTAATCTGCCAAAAGAAAAAAAAAAAGCCCAGTGATTTAAGAGAAAAAAGAAGAAGAAGATAATTTGAAGCAATTTGAAAAGATTTTGAGATTCACCAAATCTTACCGCCCTTCGTTTGGAATTCAACGACTAACAAATCCAAACGGGATTTCAAAACGTGACAAAATCCACAGAAAGCACGAGTATATCGAAATTGTTATTTCACTGTTAAAGGAACGAATACTGGAGAAAAACGGGATCTTCGAAGTTTGCATTTCACGTGGCATTCTAAAGTGGAGTTTGCATGAGTGAGGATCCTTGCCGATTCCTTGTGAGGATCCTGAGGATCTTCCAATCACATTCGTTTATTATACATCGTGCGGTCAGTTTTTGTTAGGTATTATTTATATTCAATTTTAAATAAAAAATTTACAATGATTTTTGACCGCATGATGTATATGATAAATAAATGTGATTGAAGAATCTCGAAATCCTCACAAAGAAGATCTGGCAGAGATCCTCCTGGGAGTTTGCATCTCACGTGGGATAACTCCTACTTTAGAGTGTCACGCCTTGGGCTAATAAAAGAGAAGATAAATCAAAGCACTTTCTCGTAGCTTGTTAAGTAATTTTGCAATTATCACTTGTTGGTCTCAAATAAATCCAATGAGCATTTTATTTTGCCAAAGTCTTAAGACAAGTCAACAAATCAAATCAAATGCATTATCATGAACTACGCGGTGTTTCCGCTAAAGATACGTAAGCAGTCTAATATCACATTTTAAACACAACTGCAAAATCAAAATACTAAATTTTTTTTCCATATTTTTTAGTGGGTCATTCATTCACTAAAAAATTCAAAATCCCTTCCAAAGAAGTACAAGCGGCTTGATCCCTCAACAAGAGTACGTAGGCAATTTAGGCCTTTCGCTTAAATGCAGCCACAAAATCAAACAAAAACACCAACCCTCGAAATTCATATTTTTCATATTAGAATCAAAGGGTATTTCATTCTTTAAATGAAGGGTTGTAGTTAATAGACACATAGTCTAGAATGGGTCGAACTCAATTTAATAAAATCCTCTTCAGAAAAATGAATGAGGGTAAAATTGTGTCGAGTGAATTATTTGTTTATAGCCCATGTACAATTTTTCCTTAACCGAGGCAGATGACAACACAACACTCATGGCCTTCATGATAGGCATGCGTGAATGCTTGTTTAAGTACATGATCATTGTTAATAGTTGGAAAACTTACTCTAAGGTGATGAAGCAAGCTTACAATAATACCTTCACCAAGGTAATGACATACCAAAGGAATCCCCCAATGACCAACCCCTATCAAAAAGTAGAGAGCGGAAGTTCTACTAAGTGAGGTTTTGGCCGTTGAGACACCTATTGCATCCCTTCTTGACCTACTTAGCAACCCGCCAAGTCACCAAACTTATTCGCCTATTGGCAAGAGGATGGATTTTTACTCTCAGCAAGCTCATTACAACAAGAGGGGATAAAGGTTTCTGTCAAGACAACCAGGGATGAGCATACCTTCAACTACTATAGGGTCAAGCCTCACTCTTTCAAAATAGGGGACTATGAATTGAAGAATAGGCTATTATAAAAAAGCATACGTATCACAAATGTTTGACCTTCAATTGTTTGGGACCCGTTGTAACACAGGTCATTCGGTAAATATTTAGTGAAGAGGTAATTCAGATAACTATGTTTAAGTCTTTCACATTTCTAAACACTTGGAACACTTGGTACACTTGGTCTAACTCTAACCTACCTCTATACCCTAACTTAGAGCTTCAACATGCGTACTTTAACACAAAGTTAGTGAAACTAAGTCATACAACCAACATGGTTCATATATCCAAACAATAGATTCCTTCATGCATAGAAAAACATTCATAAGCAACATGAACATCACTCATGTCATAAGCATCACTCATGTCAATCAACAAAATTATCATACCTTTCAACACATTCATAACATGAGCCAATTAAGCTTCGAAAGGGTGCCAACATACACATTTGCCATTCGGCACGTGTTACAATGCACCTCGGCAACACGCCATTATTTCACCAACTAGGTAATGAAGAAAGTCATCTTCAAATCACCAACTAGGTAATACGCCATTATTCTCACCAACTAGGTAATGAAGAAACTCATCTTCGTATCACCAACTAGGTGATGAAAGGTACAATAAACAATTTTATCCTTCGGCAACTTACCACTTTCCAATAAGCTAGGTAATGAAGGAATCACCTTCATACCACCAACTAGGTGACGAAGAGTACAACCAGTACTCCACTTTTCTCACCAACCCTAGTGATGAAGGAACTTACCTTCTTTTCACCAACTAGGCGAGGAATGGTATAACTCGTAGTTGTGGACTCTTAGCATTCATAAAAAACCGAAACCTTCAAGCCTTACAATTTAGAAAAGGCATAGACAAGCTTAACTGAACCCAACTGGGGGAGCACTTAAAGCCAACAAGGGTTATAGTCAACAAAAAAGTCTTATTACAAATCAACAATGGTTTCAACAATGTGCAATGCTTCAATAAGCCAACAAAGGCTTTAGTGCATGTGTAATTGTAAACATGGAAATTCTGTAATGAATGAAACTAGAACACATGTACAAAGTAGATTTGTATTGATGAATTTGTAGGGTTACAATCTTTGTTTACAATTTTCCTCTAATTCAATCTACAAATTTGATGTAGATGCATAGGTTGTTGATCTAAGGGTCGCGATGACTTGATCTCGGATGAACGATTGAACGATTGCTTTAAGTTTTGAGCTTAAAACAATGCGTGGATAGTCTTCACCTCAAAGCTACGACAAAGGTAGTGTTGACGTAGGATTTTATTGATTCAAGGGTCTTGGTGACTTGATCTTGAATCGAGTGTTGTTACAAGTTTTAAGCTTGCAACAAAATCATGAAGGAATTAGCACAAATGCTTGTTGATTCTTCAAGGGAATGCTTCGGCTTTGGTCGAAAGAAAGCTTCCGCTTTAGTTATACGTTCTTCGAAGAGAACTTTGGCGGCGTATTAGTCTTCAAAGATTTGTGCAAGGGTTCTTCTTTTGTGAGAACTTTGGTCCTTTAATGTAGAAATTGTCGACCTTGAATGTAGAAATTGTCGACCATTGAATGTAGAAATCGTCGACCTTGAATATAGAAATTGTCGACCTTATGCTTGTCTTAGGATCTTGTATTTATAGACTTCTAAAGCCATGCCTTTGGGAGGATTTGGCTTTGATTTGTGTCTTGATTCATCCATGGGAGAATTTAGGCATGTTTTATGTCTTAATTTTAGTCACTTTCCCTTACCTTGGCCGAATTATAGGGCTTGTTATCTATTTTGTGAGCAATCTTCAATTCTTGCTTGTTTGGTGACGATGCTTTACCTTTATTTCCAGTTTTGGGAGCAATTTCGACCCCTTGCCGATTTTAAGAGGGATTTTCTCCCTTTTACTGACTTTTGGGAAGGTTTTGTTCTTCTTTTGCTTGATTTGTGCCATATTTCTTTGATGACTTGTCCATTTGTGATGAGTCATATGTCACGTGAAGCTTTGTGATGCATGATGCGAGATTTATACGCACACAAACCCTATTTGTGACAATTGTAGTAATGATGTAAGTAGGGATCGTTCTAACCAGGGATTAACTAGGGGTGCTAATCTATTTTAAACTAACTCAAAGAAATAAAAATAACCTTTAAAACACTTGATTCACTTAAAGAAAATTCGAAACAAGTTCACAAGACTCCAAAATTAGCTAAAAACACAATCTAAAACAAGAATGTAAATGAGGCAGATTTGGACGAATTTAAAAGTGTTTGTGACTCCAAATACTTAAAAACCAAAATAAGACAGATTATAATGACTAAGACTTAACAAAATATGGGGGGGATTGTGTTTGGATGAGATTAAATTAAATGGACAGAATATAATTAAGGGCAAAATGTAAATATGTATGTGATGAAAATATGGATGATGGAATAGCCAAGGGGTTCTTCTCCACACATGTTACACTTGCATACAAGATTGATTTTCAGTTGGTCTTTAGATAAGTTATGAAACTCAACACCCCGGGTTAATTAGGTCCGCTTAAATTAACCGTCAAGTTCTCCTTAAGTTAATGAATTGGATGGGTTAGCGCAACGCAATTCACCACATTCTCCAAAAGTCCTTTACGTGAAAAGCACAATAAAGATACAATCAAAGATCATTAAGCATTATGAAAACTATAAGTGTTGACGAGACATTCGTTACTATGATGAGCATGAAACTAGTGCCAAGAATTCATTTAACGCGATTGTTTATAAGCAACCTCCACTACTTGTGAATATAAGTTCATAACTATTAGGTGAAACTCACTTATATTCTAGCGTCGTATTCATGCATGAAAATTAAGCGTGCACTCTCAATAAACATACATAAATAAGTTATCAATCAAACGGTTAAACAAATTGAATCCACAACTTATGAAATTCCAACCAAAGATAATCAATTCATATTGCAAGCATAAACATAGTTTCGAATCACCTCCTAGCTAAAGGGGGTTTAGTTCCTCATACGTACAAGACAAAGAGAATTGAATTTAAACATTGAAATCAAAGAAACACCTAAACATTCCAACAACTCAAACTTGAATTGTATGAACGTTTAGGCCCTCTTCTCTTCCTCTTCGTTGCGGCACAAGGTCTAAGGAAGTGTTTAGGGCTTTAGGTGTATGTGGAATGGAGTGGGGAATGGTTGGAGTGGCTGCAATGGAAGAGAGAATGCTGGAAAACTGGAAGGGGATGCACGGCAAAGAATGGGGAATTTTGTGTTGGTGTGTTGTGTGTTGTGTTGTGGTGAATGAATTAATTGTGGCTGCAATGCATGCTTATTTATAGGTAAATGAGAGGGAACATGACAGCTAGGAATAGGTGGAAATGTGGCTGCAAGTTTGGTGAATGATTATGAGTGAATGCATGTGAATGTGGCTAGGTTGGAAAGCTAGAATTGCATGTGGAGTGTGCTGAAATGGAGATGTTTTGCACGGTAAAGGGTGGAATATGTGGCTGCATGTTTGGGTTTGTTTAAAGGGTGCATGTGGGTGAATGTTAGGTTGAAATAATGATGGAAAAACAGCTAGGAAAAGAGGGAATGCATGTGGAAGTGTGGCTGCAAAGAGATGGAGAAAAACTGGAATGTGTTGATGTGCAATGCACGGCAAAGGGGGGAGAAATGATGGCAGGTTGTGTATGTGATTGATTTAGGGTGAATGTGCATGTGTTTTAGGTTGTGAAAGCATGTGGATTAGGTGGAAAGAGGTGGGTGTGCACGTGAGTTGAAATGCATGTGTTTAAATGGTTGAAATGTGTAGATGATTATGAGTATGATAAGTGATAAGTGTATGGTTAAAATAAGTGATAAGTGAATGATATGTTAAGTGATAAATGAATGATTATGATAAGTGATAAATGAATGATATGTGGTGATGATAAGTGATGATAGGTTGTTATGATAGTTTGGTCTTTAATTTCGTCCATTCCTTTTGCTCCAAACATAAGCTATCCAATCCAAGTCCGATTTAATGCCCCAAACTACTCCAAAATGCATCCTTTCGACAAACACATCTTATGATCCTAAAAACACACAAAAGAAGCATAAATGACTAAAATAACTAAAGAAACATAACGTAAATGTACGAGAACAAGCCATTTAAGTCGCATGAATATGCTCCTATCAATGCATCATTTTTATGCCGACCAATCCCCATGCATCAAACGACCATGAAGCAACCATAGGGTGTAATGGTTCAGGAGGTTGATGTATGAAGTTGGCGTGAAATTAGCAGGCTTGGCACCTTTTGGCGTACTCTAGGCAATCCTTCACCATTTAGCTAGTAGTAACCCATTCTTTTAAGTTGGAAATGTAGATTTGGTCCAAACTGATGCGCTGATAGGAGCATATTTAGGCGACTTAGTTAGCTTGTTTTCGTACATTTATGTTGTTAGTTCATAGTTATTTTAGTAGTTTAAGCTATTTTCGTGTGTTTTTAGGTTCATATGGCTAAGGAAGCAAAAAGGTGCATTTGGAGCATTTTGGAGCAAAATTGGACTTGGAATGGATAACATATGCTTGGAGCAAAAGGAATGGATGAAATTGAAGACCTAAAGGTGTGAGGATTCCTAATCACAAGAGGAATCCTAGTCAAAGAAGGTTTCCTACTTGAAGTAGGAAAGTTAAACCAAAGTTTCCTATTTTGGTTTAACCTTTCCTAATCCTAAAAGACCTCATGTTTCAGCAGCATTGAAGACTCCTATGCATTTTAGGACACAAATCAAGCCTTCCTTGCAACCTAATTGCCCTTGCCGTGCATTCCATAGTGTTTCTCTTCCTTGTCGTGCAAGGGAGGTCCTTATTTCCTATTCTATGTCATAAAACCACATTCATTTTCACCCCAATCTCAGCCGCACCTTACATACCTTTTCTATCCCAAATCCTTGCCTAAATTCAGCATTAAATCACATTCCTTTTCATACAATTGATGCCGCAAGTTACCTTCCCTTTTCCCTTTGGATTTCTGATTTCAAATCTCCTTTTCCTTATGGATTTGGGGTGGAATCCTTTCCTAAACTATGTAATAAACCTTAGGATTCCTTCTCTCAAATAAATACCAAAGCTGCACCCCTTATTCTACCCTAATTATTCACCCACACAATCTGCCAACCTTCATCTTTTCTCCCAACCTTTGCCGCAACTTTCAACTTTTCTTCCACCGTTCATACACCATACCTTCACTCAACACTCATTCACCATTCCCAACCTTTGCCGCACCACCCTACCAACCTAAATCCATTCATAAACCAGAAATCCATCCAAAATCACCCAAGAACTCTTGTGCCGCAGCCTTACAAGGAAGAAGAACAGAAGAAGAAGCCTTGGACGTTTGTGCATTCAAGTTGGAGTGTTGAACGTTTTCAGGTGTAATCTATCTTTTGTTTTCAATGTTTAATTCAATTTTCCTTTGTTTTGTTGTGAACATGAGAGGCTAAACTCGTTTTAGCTAGGGGAGGGTTTGAAACCATGATTACGTTTATGATATGAGTTGATTAATTCCAGTTGTGATTTCATAAATTGTGAATGCAATTTACTTAACCGTTTGATGGATAACTTATTCTTGTATGTTGATTAGGGAGGCCTACTTAATTTGCATGCTTGAATTTGGTGCTAGAATACATAATCGTTACAAACTTATATTCACAAGTAGTTAAGGTTGTTTTCACAATCATGTTAAGTAAATTCCTAGCATGAGTATCATGATGTCATAGTTACAAGTGCTTTGTCAATACTTATGATTTTCATTGAACGTAATGATCTTTGATTGTATCTCTATTATGATGTCATGTAGGGAACTTTTGAAGAATTACAAGTGCTTTGTCAATACTTATGATTTTCATTGAACGTAATGATCTTTGATTGTATCTCTATTATGATGTCATGTAGGGAACTTTTGAAGAATGCTTTGGGTTGTCATATGATGTCATCCAATCCAATAACTTAAGGAAAATTTGAGGGTTAATTAGTGATGTCACGGTTAATCTGGGGTGTTGAGGTTCATGGTTTATCGAAAAAGTAACTGGAAATCAATCTGTGTTTGAATGTATCATGTGTGGAAAAGTATCCTCTAGCTTTCTAATCATCCATTGTCTTTCTCAAATTCATCCAAAGTTTACTCAAGTCTTTTAATTACTTGTTTTAATCTTAAATTTGTCAAAAACCCAATCCCCTTTACTTACTTGTTTCAAATCTGTCCTAAAGAGTGTTTTTGAGTCTTTTGAGTCAAAACCAATTCTATTTTCGTCCAAATTAAGTCCTAGAGTCTAAATTGAGTCTTTTGGATTGTTTTGTGTTGTTTTGAGTCTTTTAAGTTTGTTTTGAGTCATATAAGTTTGGTTAAAAGTCTTTGAGTTTGTTTAACTGTTTTTAAGCATATTTTTGTATCTTTGAATCAGTTTTCATTAGATTAGTAATCCCTCCTAATCCCTGGCCTAGAACAATCCCTACTTATATCTATATTACAATTGTCAAAAAGAGGGTTTAATTTGAGTGCTCTTATTGGCCACATGATGCGCCCCACATACGCTTGAGTGTGCTTCTTACATGGCTTGATTGGCTTCTTCCTCACCTAGGCATCTCAAAGTACTCCTTCAAAAGAGCGTCGGTAGAGTCTTCCTTTGTAGTAGAAGAAGTGAAGTGCTTGTTGACGTATTTTAGAGTGATCTCTAGGATCGTCTGGCAGCTTTCCATGCTCTAAGTGGTTGATCAGTGGTCGTCTCCACTCTTCAGTGTCGACTGGAAGTACTGAGATGATGTTTGTATCATATAGTAGCATTTCAGTGACAAGCGGGATCACCCATCTTTGGCAAATTGGCACATCTGTAGCTTTGTCTTCTCCTAGCGCCGTACTTGAGGCTAGGTTAGCGAGAGCTTTCGCCATTTAATTTTCTTTTCTTGGCACATGTTCTAGCATCACGGGCTCGAACTTTTGCAGTAATTGGGTTGCTAGCTAAAAGTATGGGACAAGATCATATTTCTTCACTTCATATTCAGTGAAGAGTTGATTAATTATGAGTTTGGAGTCGCCATACACTTCTAGTGTTGTGATTTCCATGTCGATCCATTTGGAGTCCAATAATCAGTGCTTGGTACTCAAGGACATTGTTGGAGCATAGCTCACTTAGTTGGAAGAAATAGGGGAGTACTTGTCTTTGTGGCGACACAAACACTACTCCTTCCCCCGCTCCGTCTGCTCATGCAGATCCGTCGAAGAACATTGTCCATGTCGGGAAGATGTCGATGTAGAACACCTCTTCATTAGGCAAGTCGTCTGAGATTTTCCAATCGGGTAGGATTTGATGATCGGCAAGGAAGTCTGCTAATGCTTGTCCTTTAACGGCTTTAGCTGAGACGTAGATGATCTTATGTTGGTTGAGAAGCAACGGCCATTTAACTAGTCACCCTGTCAGAACCAGCTTGGACATAATGTACTTAACTAGGTTGAGTGTCTTAGCTTTTGGACGGCGAAGACTAGGGCAAGGCACATCTTCTTGATTGGTGAGTAGTTGAGCTCGGCACCAGTAAGAGTTCTACTTAGGTAGTAGAGTGCTCTTTCCTTTTGGTCTTCATTTTCTTGTGCCAAAAGTGCTCCAATGGAACCCTTTTGTGCAGCAATGTATAAGATGAGAGACTTTCCAAGAATTGGCGCTCCTAAGATAGATGGGCTGACCAGGTACCTTTTTATGCTTTCGAAAGCATTATGATAGGGGTCATCCTATATGAATGGAACGTCTTTTTTCATCAGTCGATTGAAGGGTTGACAACGTTCAATAAGGTTAGAGATGAAGCGCCTAATGAAGGATAGTCGTCCTTCCAGACTTTTTAGCTCGTGTAGATTCTTTGGCTCAGGCATGCTTTGAATGGCCTTAATCTTCAATTGGTCATTTTCAATGCCATGGTGCTTGACAATGAAGCCGAGGAACTTCCCAGAGGTGATGCCAAATGCACACTTCAACAGGGTCATCTTGAGGTTATAATGTCGTAGTTTGTCAAACACTATTCGTAAATCCTTCAAGTGAATAGATCTCTTCTTGGTCTTGACAACTATGTCATCTACTTAACATTCTATGTTTTTGTGTAGCATGTCATTGAAGATCTGCATTGCACGGTGATATGTTGCCTTAGCGATCTTCAAGCCAAATGGCATTACCTTATAGTAGTAGATACCTTTAAGAGTGCGGAAGGCTGTTAGTTCCTCGTCTTTGGGAGCCATGTGGATTTGATTATACCCAGAGAATCCATCCGTGAATGATAGCACCTTGTGGCCAGTGGTTGCGTCTACCATGATTTTGATGATTGGCAAGGGAAAGTCATCATTCAGGTAAGCGTCTTTGAGGTCTCGAAAGTTTACGCAAAACTTATTTGTCTAGATTTCTTAAGGACAATGATGATGTTGAAGATCCACTTAGGGTATTGCACCTTTCGAATGAAGCCTACTTCGATTAGTTTGTCGATCTCGGCCTCAATTTATGGGATGAGCTCGGATCGATATCATGTTTGAGTTTGCTTTATCAATCGCATTCCAGGCTTGACTACAAGATGATGCACAGTAATGGTAGGGTCAAGCCGAGCATTTCCTTGTAGGTCCAAGTAAAGATGTTTTTGTACTTCAATAGCAGTTAGTAGTACCCCTCGATCTCGTCCGTACTTAGTAGTGCACTTACGAAGATAGGCTTCTGATAGGAGCATATTCATGCGACTTAAATGGCTTGTTCTCGTACATTTACGTTATGTTTCTTTAGTTAGTTTAGTCCTTTATGCTTCTTTTGTGTGTTTTCAGGATAGTAAGATGTGTTTGACGAAAGGATGCATTGTGGAGTGTTTTGGAGCACTATTGGGCTAAGGATGGATAGCTTATGCTTGGAGCCCAAGTGTTGGATGAAATTGAAGGCCTTGTAAGCACTTGAGGACACAAAACAATGGCCCTAACCCAATTACATTCACCTTGCCTTGGGCTTAACACAAACACCATTCCTTGCCATGCAAGGGGGAGCAATTTGGGTCTATTTCATGTACTTAAACTCTAGCCCAATCCACAATCACTTCAAAGCCATGCAAAACCTTTCAACACCCTTTAATCATTCCCCTTTAAATTATGATTTTATTTCCTAACCCTACATGCATTTTTTATTAGCATCTTCACATGCATTCACACACCATCTTCCCTTTTACAAAACACATTGCCGTGCCTTCCCTTCACAATTTCAGCTTTCCTCCTTGCAATTCCACATGCATTCACTTCATCATTACACCACCACTCATTCTTTAATCCACATGCACATTCAATCATTCACTCAAGCACCCTTGTGCCATGTTTCCCCCTTTGTTCCCACCCATCACATGCATCATCATCAAACAAACAACACTTTGCCGTGGGCACCATTCCACATTCCAGCTTTCCCTTTTATTTTCCAGCTTTCACATGTTGTCCTAGCTGTTTTTCCATCATTCCTCCACACAAACACCTTAAACAAACAGCCATATACATCTCCACTCCTCCTATAAATACCCTTGCATTCATTCATTCACTCCCCACTCATATTTCCATTCACAACACTTCATACAACACAAACACAACCCTTGTGCCGCAAATCATTTCCATTTCTGTGCAGTTTTTCTCCTCCATTGCAGCCACTATCCAACCACTTCCCATCCCTCCAAAACACTTCACATAATCCCCAAAGCTCACCTTAGACCTTGTGCTACAACAACGAGGAAGAAAAGAGTGCTTAAACGTTCATACAATTCAAGTTTGAGTTGTTGGAATGTTTAGGTGTTTCTTTGATTTCAAAGTTTAAATTTAATTCTCTTTGTTTTGTACGTATGAGAATGGAAGATAAGAGTGCCTAAACGTTCATACAATTCAAGTTTGAGTTGTTGGAATGTTTAGGTGTTTCTTTGATTTCAAAGTTATGAGGAACTAAACCCCCCTTTAGCTAGGGGGTGATTCGAAACTATGTTTATATTTGCAATATGAATTGATTACTTTTGGTTGGAATTTCATAAGTTGTGGATTCAATTCGTTTAACTGTTTGATTGATAACTTATTTATGTATGTTCATTGAGATTGCAAGCTTAATTTTCATGCATGAATATGACGCTAGAATATAAGTGAGCTTCACCTAAACGTTACGAACTTATATTCACAAGTAGTGGAGGTTGCTTATAAACAATCGCGTTAAACGAATTCTTGGCATAAGTTTCATGCGTATTCCATAGTAACGAATGCCTCGTCAACACTTATAATTTTCATTGAACTTAATGATCTTTGTTGAATGTCTCTATCATGCGTATTCCATAGTTAGGGACTTTGATTAAGAATAATTTGGTTGTAATGCGTATTCCATTCAATCCAACGAATTTAGGGAAATCTGAAAGTTAATCTAAGCGGATCTAATTAACTTGGAGCATTGAGTTTCACAACTTATCGAAAGACCAACTGAGAATCAATTTTGTATGCAAGTGTAACATGTGTGGAGAAGAACCCCTTGGCTATTCCATCATCCATATTTTCATCACATTCATATTTACATTTTGCCTTTAATTATATTCTGTCTTTTTAATTTAATATCGTCCAAACACATTTCCCCCATATTTCGTTGAGTCTTAATCATTCGTATTTGTTTTATTTTTGTATCTTTAAGCTTTTGGAGTCATAAACACTTGCAAATTCGTCTAAATCAAGTTCTAGCTTCTATTTGAGACAATTTGATTGTTTTAGACAATTTGAGTTTTTCAAAGCCATTCTGAGTCATAGTAGTCTTGTTAAGAGTATTTTAATTTAGTTTTTATGTTTTTTTTAGAAGGTTTTAGCAAGCCCTCCTAATCCCCGGTCTAGAACGATCCCTCACTTATCCATTCTACTACAATTGTCAAACGAGGGTTTAATTTGAGTGTCAAGTAAATCTGGCATCAAATTTTGGCGCCGTTGCCGGGGATTTGCAACTTTGCTAATCCCTTGTCTTTATTTTTATATTTTTTTTGTTTTTCGTGCATTCTTATTTCAGATTCTTAGTTTGTTTGTTTCCTTGTTTTTTAGGTACTGTGTATGACTCGTAGCTCTCGGCCTATTATAGAGAACATCTCCGACTTTGACGGTGATTTTGAACGCACTTTGAGGAGAACGAGGAGTCAACAAGAGCCACCACAACCTCCACCACAACCTGGGCTTGAAGAAGACGAAGTAGGTGTAGAAGAAAAGCCCACGGATCAGATTTTTGAAGAAGAACAAGCCATGGCAGCAGATAATAGAACCATCAAGGAGCTTTCGGCCTCGGGTTTGGATAATGCATTGTCTCTTTGTATCCAATACCCCACGACTGCAGAGGGGAAGACTGAGGAATTTGAACTCAAATCCAGTTTGTTACACCATATTCCGAAGTTCCATGGCTTGTCTATGGAAGACCCCAACAAACACTTGAAGGAGTTCGAGGTGGTTTGTTCGAGCATGACCCCCGTCAATGTGGATGGGAGTATATTGAAGATGAAGGCCTTTCCATTTTCACTTATGGACAAGGCCAAAGATTGGCTCTACGAACTAGCCCCGGGAACTGTGACTTCGTGGGAGAGTATGAAGCGTGCTTTCTTGGAGAAATTCTTCCCTACTTCGAGAGTGATTCTCCTACGGAAGAAAATTAGTGGTATTCAACAGAATCATGGTGAGACATTCTCGGCTTATTATGAGCGCTTCAAGGGCCTTGTAGCTTCATGTCCTCAACATCAAATGAAGGAGGAACTTCTCCTTCAATATTTCTATGAGGGCCTCCTTCCTATCGAACGTCAAATGCTTGATGCATCAGCGGGAGGAGCATTGGTGGACAAAACACCAAGGGATGCCAAGATTCTCATAGCCAACCGAGCGCTCAACGCTCAACAATATGAAGGAGTGGGCCAAAGGGAAGCCCCACGGCAACAAAGTGTAAATGAGGTGAGTGCTATTTCTGAAATTCAATCACAACTTGCTAATCTTACTTCTCTTGTTTCTCAGGTTGTGATTGGTCCAAAAGCACAAGAACACCAAGTTTGTGGCGTGTGCTCAATTCAAAGGCATCCATCCGACAAGTGCCCTCAACTAATCGAGAATGGTGGGTGGGAATCTGCCAATGCAATTGGTTTCCAAGGACAAAATCAAAACAACCCATACTCGAACACTTACAATACCGGATGGAGGGACCATCCAAACTTCAAATGGAGGGAGCCACAACAAGCTGCCCAACAAGGAGGATTTAGGCCAAACCCCCCTGGTTTTTATTCCAAGCCGTATGCACCCCAACAACCCCAACAACCTTCGGCATCATCTCATTCAGGTACGTCATTGGAAAGTGATCAAGCTATGCAATTACTAACCTCTATTTCGCAGGGGTTGCAAAATCAAAACAACCGGATAGCAAATAACGAGAAGGAGATGATGGATATGAAGAAACAAATAGGGCAGATTTCTGAGTTCCTTGGACAGATTAGAGAGCAAGGAAAGCTTCCTAGCTCAACCACAGTCAATCCAAAGGGAGGATTCGAATCCGCCAAGGCCATCACCCTAAGGGGTGGAAAAGAAGTTGGGACCGAGCCAAACAATCCCAAATCTGCCCAGAAAGTAGATGAAGAGACGACACAACCTGAGGAAGTGTCTAGCTCACCCACGGTAAGGGTGAAAAACCCAATGCCGCAGGTCCCCAATCACCCTAACTCGGCCAAATCAGGTAATTTAAGTTCAAATTCATGTACTTCACGTCCTAATCTGCCCAATGTACCTTTTCCTCGCAGGTTCATGCAAGAAAAAAAGGAAGAAAGCGAGAAGGACATTCTTGAAACGTTCTGGAAGGTGCATGTGAACATACCGCTTCTCGATGCAATCAAACAGGTTCCAAAGTATGCTAAATTCCTCAAGGACCTATGCAATACAAAGAGAAGAAGGGCAAACAAAGAGGTAGTGAAGGTAAGCGAGAATGTGTCCGCTGTTTTGCAACGTAAACTGCCTACCAAGTGCAAAGACCCCGGTAGTTTCACGATTCCTTGTGTGATTGGACATAATCGTTTTGAACATGCCATGCTTGATTTAGGTGCATCCATAAATGTCATGCCTTATTCTATTTATGCATCTATGAATTTGGGTGAATTAAAACAAGATGGTGTAATTATACAATTGGCCGATCGTTCTAACGCGTATCCAAAAGGAATTTTGGAAGATGTGCTTGTGCAGGTGAACCATTTAATTTTTCCGGCTGATTTCTACGTCCTAGACATGGAGGATTCAGCCCATTCTACATCTTTGATGATTCTCCTTGGTAGGCCATTCATGAAGACGGCCCGAACGAAGATTGATGTATACAAAGGCACCTTGACAATGGAATTCGATGGGGAAGTGATTGATTTTAATATTTCTGAAACTATGAGATATCCCGTTGATGACCATTCTTGTTTTTCCATTGATGTTATCGATTCTTTGGCGCAGGTATACCTTGAAGAATTGAACGAGGACGCCCTGGAAACAACCATCACTAAGGCCATAGAGCGCAAAAATGAAGGATTTGGGCCAATGCAAGGCCACGGCAAGGAGGAGGAATTCTTTGCAATGGGTTCTAGTGAAGAAATAATTGAGGTTGTGGCAGCCCTTGAGTCATTGCCACAACAATATGGTAAGGTTCCACTCTCACTTTCAAATTCAGTTTCCACTAAGATGCTACCTTCTGTTGTTCAGGCACCATCGCTTGAACTTAAGCCGTTGCCGGACCATTTGAAGTATGTGTTTTTGGGAGAAGGCGAAACATTGCCCGTCATCATTTCATCAAGTCTCACGGCAATGGAGGAGGAGAAGCTTGTGAGGGTGCTGCGAGAACACAAAACGGCTATAGGGTGGACTTTGGCCGACATTAAAGGAATAAGCCCTACCACATGCATGCACCGTATACTTCTTGAGGAGGGGGCTAAACCAACTCGAGAGGCTCAACGCCGTCTCAACCCTCCGATGATGGAAGTGGTGAAGAAGGAAATAATCAAGCTTTTGGATTGCGGAGTGATCTACCCTATCTCCGATAGCCGTTGGGTCTCTCCAGTTCAAGTCGTTCCCAAGAAGTCCGGAGTAACTGTTATCAAGAATGATGAGAATGAGCTCGTGCCTACACGCATTCAGACTGGATGGCGAGTATGTATCGATTACCGGAAGCTAAATGCCATGACTAGGAAAGATCACTTTCCTTTGCCATTCATCGACCAGATGCTCGAAAGGTTAGCCGGTCATGCTTTTTACTGTTTTCTTGATGGATACTCTGGATATAACCAAATTGTGATAGCCCCGGATGATCAAGAGAAGACCACATTCACATGTCCCTTTGGAACATTTGCTTATCGTCGCATGCCATTTGGCTTATGCAACGCACCGGCCACTTTCCAAAGGTGTATGGTAAGTATATTTTCCGATTTTGTTGAAAAGATCATTGAGGTTTTCATGGATGATTTCAGTGTATTTGGGAGTTCATTTGATAATTGCTTGGATAATCTGACCTTAATTTTGAAACGATGTGTTGAAACTAACCTTGTCTTGAATTGGGAGAAATGTCACTTTATGGTGAAACAAGGTATAGTTTTAGGACATATTGTTTCAGAAAAAGGAATTGAAGTAGATAAATCGAAAATAGACCTTGTACGTCACTTACCCTCTCCTACTTCGGTTAGAGAGGTACGTTCGTTTCTTGGCCATGCAGGGTTCTATAGGCGTTTTATCAAGGACTTCTCCAAGATGTCCAACCCTCTTTGCCGATTGCTTCAAAAAGATGTGCCATTCAAGTTTGATGAAGAGTGTAATTCGGCATTTAACCAACTCAAGGAGAAGCTAGTCTCGGCCCCCATTATTGTACCTCCAGATTGGAGCCTTCCGTTCGAGCTCATGTGCGATGCATCCGACTATGCATTAGGAGCTGTTCTAGGACAAAGAAGAGACAAGCGGTCGCATGTCATATACTATGCCTCTCGGACTCTCAATGATGCCCAATTGAACTACTCCACGACGGAAAAAGAACTTCTAGCTGTGGTTTTTGCTTTAGATAAATTCCGTTCATATTTAATTGGTACTAAAGTAATCGTTTATTCTGATCATGCAGCTTTGAGGTACTTGATCACGAAAAAGGAAGCAAAGCCGAGGCTTATCCGTTGGATTCTTCTTCTTCAAGAATTTGATATTGAAATCCGGGATAAGAAAGGAAGTGAGAATGTAGTGGCTGACCATTTAAGCCGAATGATCCACGAGGAGCATGAACATGCTGTACCTATCCCTGAAACTTTTCCCGATGAGCAGCTGCTATCCATTGAGGTAAGTGAACCATGGTATGCAGATTTAGTGAATTACTTGGTGGCTAAACAATTTCCAAATGAACTAAACAAGCACCAACGTGATAAGCTTAAGAATGATGCACGTTTCTATGTTTGGGATGACCCTTATTTGTGGAAGTATTGCTCAGATCAAATTGTACGTAGATGTGTGCATGATTCTGAATTTCACTCAATTCTAAGCTTTTGTCACACATATGCATGTGGTGGTCATTACGCACTGCCCTCAAGGTTCTAGAGTGTGGTTTTTATTAGCCGACTATATTTAGGGATGCTAGAACCTTTTGTATGTCTTGTGATCGTTGCCAACGAATGGGTAACATAGGTACCAAGGACCAAATGCCGCAAACCCCTGTCTTTAATGTTGAAATTTTTGATGTTTGGGGCATTGATTTCATGGGCCCTTTCCCTCCATCTTATGGTTTCACTTATATCTTGCTAGCCGTTGATTATGTTTCTAAATGGGTGGAAGCAAAAGCCACCCGTACTAACGATTCTAAGGTGGTTGCAGATTTCGTGAAAACTAACATTTTTGCTAGGTTTGGAATGCCGAGAGTAATCATAAGTGATGGAGGGTCTCACTTTTGCAATCGGACCATTGTGGCGTTGCTAAGAAAGTACCATGTCAACCATAAGGTCTCCACACCTTACCATCCTCAAACAAATGGCCAAGCCGAGGTGTCTAACCGAGAAATCAAACAAATTTTGGAGAAGACCGTTGGACCAACAAGGAGGGATTGGAGCTTACGTTTAGATGATGCACTGTGGGCATATCGTACGGCATACAAAACACCCATTGGGATGTCACCTTTTCGGCTCGTCTATGGTAAGCCATGTCATTTGCCCGTAGAGTTAGAGCACAAGGCACATTGGGCCGTGAAGACTTTCAACATGGACATAGATGCAGCGGAAGTTCATAGGAAGCTCCAATTGAATGAACTTGAGGAGATTCGGAATGAAGCCTATGAGAATGCCCGGATGTACAAAGCCAAGACCAAAGCATTCCATGATAAAATGATTCGAACCAAGACCTTCACAGTTGGGCAGAAAGTGTTACTTTTCAACTCTCGCCTACGTTTGTTTCCTGGTAAGTTGCGTTCTAAATGGATTGGCCCGTTTGTTGTTACTAATGTTTTCCCTCATGGTGCAGTGCAAATCAAAAGTTCAAGGACGCAGCAAGAATTCAAAGTGAATGGGCATCGATTGAAGCCCTATTATGAGATGTTTGAGGAGCATGTCGTGGAGGAGGTACCCCTCCATGCCGTGGAACCTAGTCAAGCTTAAACGGAGGTACCGTCCGGCTGCAAGACGTAAAAGAAAGCGCTACTTGGGAGGCAACCCATGCATTCAACAAAGGAAGACTTAGAAAGCACTCCAAATCCAGATTCCTAAAAAACTCTTCTCTTTGTTGCTATTTCGTTTCTGCCTTGTTAGGTTGTTTAGTTATTGTTGTTTGTTTATTAATTGTGTGAGTCTATGATTGTAACATTGAGAAAATGTTTGATTTATTGATAGGCACTGCTAAACAAAGAAAGATGGAGCCTTCACAAAGGGCGTTTACTTGAAGCCCCACTACGAGGCTTTGAAGCGGAAGGCATCGAAGAGGAAGGCATCGGAGCGGAAGGCATCGGAGCGGAAGACATCGAAGAGGAAGGCATCGGAGCGGAAGGCATCGGAGCTAGAGCATTCAAGGCCTCAATACTTGGCCAAGCGCTGGATGAGCCAGGAAAAAGGTGCCTCTGGAGGAAAGACGAAAACCTTTGACGGTCACTATGAATCCGACCTTCAGACTCTTGCAGCTCATCAAGCTTCCTCTTCATGCCCGACGAATAGTTATTTGCAAGCACATGCAAACTTCTATTCTCATACTTAAGCTGCTGGATCTCCTGCTTGAGACTTTCCACCTCTGCCATCAATGATTCCACCTGACGGGAGTGGGCAAGCAGGCGTTGGCCCATGTTGGATACAGAACTCGCACACTGAACACTAAGTGCGAGGGACTCTTGAACGGCCAACTCATCGGACCGTCCTGACAGCAGCCTACTATCTTTTGGAGTGAGGAGGTTCCTAGCTACTATTGTAGCTGTTGTGGCGTCCTGCATCACGAAGTCTTCACCTGTGAGAGGACCGTTAGAAGAAAAGAAAGAAGGGCGCCATACGTTACCTTGACGCGGCGCGCCCGTATCACTGCTAAGGCTCAATTCCAAGCTAAGGTTCGATGAGTTTGCCATTTTTTCAAAAGTGTTCAAAGAGAAGGGATGGAGTTAAATTTCAAAGGGCCGGAGTCGATTTTCAAGAATGGAAAATCTTCAGAGTGTGTTTGTTGTGGTGATCGATAGCTCAATAAAAAAGCCAAGGCGACGCGTCCACCAATTCAAAAAGCCGGAATTTCCGGCGTAATTTAGGCGACGCTTTCTCGGCTTTTCAGAAGGCGCGTTCAACTTTGTCAAAAGATTTCTTCTTTTCAGACAACACGTGGAGGCCATCATCACAACTACACATCTTTAGCCGACAAGCGCAAAGTTCGGCGACGCTTTCTCTGCTTTTCAGAAGACGCGTGCAGCTTTGTCAAAAAGGAGCCGCATCTGCACTACCACGTGTCGCTCAGAAATCGAAGGGGCGCCTGCTCAGAAATCGAAGAGGCGTATTCAAAAATCGAAGAGGCGCCACTATTTCAAAAAGCCAGAGTTGCGGGATCAAAACGTTTGTCGACAAAGGTAAAAAGTACCACCACTTGCTATTATCTCTATATATGTCGACCTTCGTCTTTTATGGCAGGGCAAACCTGAAGAAAATGCCCAACTCTCCCTCACCTCTGAGGGTGCACTCCCAGCAAAGCCTTTCGAAATACTAAATTCTTTCTTCTTCCCCAAAGATGATACCAGATGTCTGGAGTACAGATGACCCAGGAGGAAACAACACAACAAATACATGTGCTGATTCATTCACCGCTTCTTCAAAAGCAAAGGTATCTCATATCATCAAGGTCAAAAGCAAAAGTATCTCATATCATGCTCTTTCCCTGTCTTTTTCTTTGTCCTTGTTCTTACTCGCATGGCAAAGTAAAACAAGCAATCCGCCGGCACTTGGAGTCAGTCTTCCGTTCTGGAGCCAACTGCCTGGAATCTATTCCTGATTGCTTACCTAGCGTTGCTCTCGAGTAGTCATCTTCAACGGTTGATACACTTCCGGAGAAGGGACCACTTCTGCAAAGGGGAGCGAGTAAGGCAAGTGAAAATGATACATTGAAGCATGTGGAGACAAACATAGGCTGAGTTATCCTCCAACCCTTTTCAATACGAATTGGAAAGATTGAACAAAGAAACAGATAAAAGGGATAAGCTCAGACCTTCGGGGGAGACCAAAAGAACCATCCTGCTGCCCAGTTCAAGAAGTAGCACAAAGGAAAATCAACGATGGGCAGAAACCAGTTCAAGAGTAAGCCTGTGGAATCACAAAGATCAAAAGCCTCAATGCAATTACCAAGGAGAAGATGGAATTTACACTCTATAACCAGATTTGCGTCTCTAAACTCTTCTCTTTGTTAATTACATTATGCCATGTTTAGTATGTTTAAGTGCTTTTTGTGTATTTACTTATGCTTTGTGTGAATCTATGCTTAAAACATTGAGGACAATGTTTGATTTAAGTGTGGGGGGGTAACTAAGTATGTTGATGCAAATTCGTTGAATTTTATCACCCATAACTTCAAGTGTTGTTCCTTGCTGTTTTAAATGTTTTTAAGGTGTTTTTAAACTGTTTTAGCGTGTTTTGTTTTATAACTCCGAAAATCACATAAAAATTTGAAAAACATTTTTTTTGAAAAGCCTAAAAAGAGTGTTTTGAGTTGTTTTTGTGTCTTAGGGAACCTTCCAACGTTATGATGAGGATTTGGTTTGTAATTGCATGACGGTTAAAAAGAGTTATAAACATAGAAAAAAGTTTGATTTACTCTCGGTATATGCTTGGTTATGGTTATAATGTATGACTTCACATGCAATCATAAAAGAAAAATTCGTTTTTGTAACATGCTTGAAGGAAGGAATCAAACAAACGCTACATCCCTGTGAGATTCGAGCCATTACTTTCTTTGGAGAGTTATTTTCTGTGATTCTTTGTTTTCTAAAGTTGTTGCATGATCTCATTATTCCTTGCTTGGTTACTACTTAGAATGCAATTGTATCATGATAGAACTAAATGCTAGAACTTATATCCGTTTCATTCAAAGCATGACATTGAATTGCATAACATATATCAAGATGAAGTTGTGTAGTTGCCACCATAGCCAAATAGCCTTACTTCCCATATTTCGTATATATTAGTTTTAACCCCGTTGAGCCTCGTTTATCCTATTTTCTTTGCTAACCACATCACCCCTTACCTAGCCTAGAGTAGGACTTTCCTATACCCTTGTTCTTAAAAGTATAGTAAGCATGACTTAAATGAATTCCTTTTGAGTTACATTATGCAAGAAAATGAGTGTGGGGGAGTAAAAGTTTGTTCTTACGTTTATATGTATGTTCCGAGATTCAAAAGAAAAAAAAAAAAAAAAAAAAAAAAAAAAAAAAAAAAAAAAAAAAAAAAAAAAAAAGAGGAAAGAGTGAAAATAAGTAAAAATGAACTCACGAGCGTTGATGGTTGAAGAAAGGGTCCAAAAAGTTGAATATGGCCCTAAGTTTTGTGTGACTTTCCCTTGGGTGTTCAAAGTTGATTTTTGCGTTCTAAAGGGAATTCTAAGTGCCTAATTCAAATACTTTGCTCACTATTGCTTTAAGAATGTTTGTTTATCCTTCACCTTTCACTGTTAGCCAATACCCTAGCCCCGTTACACCCCTTTGACTTCTATCTTGAGTGTTGTGTATTTCAATTTGTGGAGTTTGAACTTGGTATGAGCTTATGGTGTCACTGGTTCTCGCGTCTAAGTAGTAGCATTCCATTCATGAGATCATATTCATGTCATTGTCGTAAATCCAGAAAATGCTTTCTTTAATATAACATATGTGAGTGTTAGAATTCATTTTTACATCAATCTTCTCACATATAGCTAGTGTAGGGTGTGTAGTCAGAAAATCTGTGTGAAAAATGAGTGCATATCTTGTAAGGATTTGAGCAAATTCTCTAAGGCATGTTACTACATTCAAAATATAGTTTTAAATGCTTAATTGTGAATTAGTATGTGGTGACTATGATTAAGTATGTACTTAAGTGTAAAGATAACCAAAATCTGTGGGAATAATGATTTTTAACTTGTCATGTGCATTGGAAATCCCTGAGGCAACGTTGGAAGGTTTAAGATTGTGTTTGGTTTGTTTCGTTTCGTTTTATTTTGTTTTTCTGTTTTGCTCGAGGACTAGCAAAAGCTAAGTGTGGGGGTATTTGATAGGAGCATATTCATGCGACTTAAATGGCTTGTTCTCGTACATTTACGTTATGTTTCTTTAGTTAGTTTAGTCCTTTATGCTTCTTTTGTGTGTTTTCAGGATAGTAAGATGTGTTTGACGAAAGGATGCATTGTGGAGTGTTTTGGAGCACTATTGGGCTAAGGATGGATAGCTTATGCTTGGAGCCCAAGTGTTGGATGAAATTGAAGGCCTTGTAAGCACTTGAGGACACAAAACAATGGCCCTAACCCAATTACATTCACCTTGCCTTGGGCTTAACACAAACACCATTCCTTGCCATGCAAGGGGGAGCAATTTGGGTCTATTTCATGTACTTAAACTCTAGCCCAATCCACAATCACTTCAAAGCCATGCAAAACCTTTCAACACCCTTTAATCATTCCCCTTTAAATTATGATTTTATTTCCTAACCCTACATGCATTTTTTATTAGCATCTTCACATGCATTCACACACCATCTTCCCTTTTACAAAACACATTGCCGTGCCTTCCCTTCACAATTTCAGCTTTCCTCCTTGCAATTCCACATGCATTCACTTCATCATTACACCACCACTCATTCTTTAATCCACATGCACATTCAATCATTCACTCAAGCACCCTTGTGCCATGTTTCCCCCTTTGTTCCCACCCATCACATGCATCATCATCAAACAAACAACACTTTGCCGTGGGCACCATTCCACATTCCAGCTTTCCCTTTTATTTTCCAGCTTTCACATGTTGTCCTAGCTGTTTTTCCATCATTCCTCCACACAAACACCTTAAACAAACAGCCATATACATCTCCACTCCTCCTATAAATACCCTTGCATTCATTCATTCACTCCCCACTCATATTTCCATTCACAACACTTCATACAACACAAACACAACCCTTGTGCCGCAAATCATTTCCATTTCTGTGCAGTTTTTCTCCTCCATTGCAGCCACTATCCAACCACTTCCCATCCCTCCAAAACACTTCACATAATCCCCAAAGCTCACCTTAGACCTTGTGCTACAACAACGAGGAAGAAAAGAGTGCTTAAACGTTCATACAATCCAAGTTTGAGTTGTTGGAATGTTTAGGTGTTTCTTTGATTTCAAAGTTTAAATTTAATTCTCTTTGTTTTGTACGTATGAGAATGGAAGATAAGAGTGCCTAAACGTTCATACAATTCAAGTTTGAGTTGTTGGAATGTTTAGGTGTTTCTTTGATTTCAAAGTTATGAGGAACTAAACCCCCCTTTAGCTAGGGGGTGATTCGAAACTATGTTTATATTTGCAATATGAATTGATTACTTTTGGTTGGAATTTCATAAGTTGTGGATTCAATTCGTTTAACTGTTTGATTGATAACTTATTTATGTATGTTCATTGAGATTGCAAGCTTAATTTTCATGCATGAATATGACACTAGAATATAAGTGAGCTTCACCTAAACGTTACGAACTTATATTCACAAGTAGTGGAGGTTGCTTATAAACAATCGCGTTAAACGAATTCTTGGCATAAGTTTCATGCGTATTCCATAGTAACGAATGCCTCGTCAACACTTATAATTTTCATTGAACTTAATGATCTTTGTTGAATGTCTCTATCATGCGTATTCCATAGTTAGGGACTTTGATTAAGAATAATTTGGTTGTAATGCGTATTCCATTCAATCCAACGAATTTAGGGAAATCTGAAAGTTAATCTAAGCGGATCTAATTAACTTGGAGCATTGAGTTTCACAACTTATCGAAAGACCAACTGAGAATCAATTTTGTATGCAAGTGTAACATGTGTGGAGAAGAACCCCTTGGCTATTCCATCATCCATATTTTCATCACATTCATATTTACATTTTGCCTTTAATTATATTCTGTCTTTTTAATTTAATATCGTCCAAACACATTTCCCCCATATTTCGTTGAGTCTTAATCATTCGTATTTGTTTTATTTTTGTATCTTTAAGCTTTTGGAGTCATAAACACTTGCAAATTCGTCTAAATCAAGTTCTAGCTTCTATTTGAGTCAATTTGATTGTTTTAGACAATTTGAGTTTTTCAAAGCCATTCTGAGTCATAGTAGTCTTGTTAAGAGTATTTTAATTTAGTTTTTATGTTTTTTTTAGAAGGTTTTAGCAAGCCCTCCTAATCCCCGGTCTAGAACGATCCCTCACTTATCCATTCTACTACAATTGTCAAACGAGGGTTTAATTTGAGTGTCAAGTAAATCTCGCATCAGCTTCGGCTCCTCATTTATGCCTAAGTTGAGCTTCTTGAGATCATCAACCATGGCTTGCCCCCCATCCTCAAGTTATGGTGGTGCAGCAGTGATGTCATCATAGAGGATTTCATCTTCTTTGTCTTCTTGGATCATGATATGGAAGATGTCTTGGACCTTTTCTTCAGCATCATCCCCTTGAGCTTGTTGATGCGAGATTTATACGCACACAAATTAAACCCTCTTTTTGACAATTGTAGTAATGATGTAAGTAGGGATCGTTCTGGATCGGGGATTAGGAGGGATTGTTAATCACTTGGATTTGACTCAAAAACGTAAAAACACAATATAAAACACTATACTAGACTCAAAGAATGCAAAACTAAACAAACGTAAAAGACTTAAAACAAATCAAATGACTAAGACTTAACAAAATATGGGGGGGGGGGGGGGGGAGTTTGATTTGACGAAAATTGAAATAACAAAACAAGTTAATAAACTAAGCAAATTGTAAAACGAATTTGGATTTAATGAATGGAATGAAGGCTAGCTAAGGGGTTCTTCTCCACACATGTTACACTTGCATACAATATTGATTCTCAGTTGGTCTTTCGATAAATTATGAAACTCAACGCCTCGGGTCAATTAGGTCCGCTTAAATTAACCGTCAAGTTTTCCTTAAGTTAATGAATTGGATGGGTTTGCGCAACGCAATTCACTACATTCTCCAAAAGTCCTTTACGTGAACAGCACAATAAAGATACAATCAAAGATCATTAAGCATTATGAAAACTATAAGTGTTGACGAGGCATTCGTTACTATGATGAGCATGAAACTCGTGCCAAGAATTCATTTAACGCGATTGTTTATAAGCAACCTCCACTACTTGTGAATATAAGTTCATAACGATTAGGTGAAACTCACTTATATTCTAGCGTCATATTCATGCATGAAAATTAAGCGCGCATTCTCAATAAACATACATAAATAAGTTATCAATCAAACGGTTAAACAAATTGAATCCACAACTTATGAAATTCCAACGAAAGTTAATCAATTCATATTGCAAACATAAACATAGTTTCGAATCACCCCCTAGCTAAAGGGGGTTTAGTTCCTCATAACTTTGAAATCAAAGAAACACCTAAACATTCCAACAACTCAAACTTGAATTGTATGAACGTTTAGGCACTCTTCTCTTCCATTCCTCATACGTACAAAACAAAGAGAATTGAATTTAAACATTGAAATCAAAGAAACACCCAAACATTCCAACAACTCAAACTTGAATTGTATGAACGTTTAGGCCCTCTTCTCTTCCTCTTCGTTGCGGCACAAGGTCTAAGGAAGTGTTTAGGGCTTTAGGTGTATGTGGAATGGAGTGGGGAATGGTTGGAGTGGCTGCAATGGAGGAGAAGAAATGGTGCAGAAATGGAAGGTGATGCACGGCACAAGGTTGTGTTTGTGTTGTGTGTTGTGTTGTGAATGGAATTGTGGTGAATGGAATGAATTGTATGTATGCAATGCATGGTTTTATAGGGAGAGAATGGATGGGAGAACATGTGAATGGCAGCTAGGAATGATTAAAGAAGGGAATGCATGTGTAATGACAACTAGATTGGTTGGTGGAAATCTGAAAACGCAAATGGGAATGCTGGAAATGCAAGGGTGGCCACGACATGGGTGTGTTTGTGTGTTGTGGCTGATTTGTTTGTTGGTTAAAGCTTGTGAGTGAATGATTAAAGATGCATGTGGATGAATTATACAATAGGGAAGTATGTGATTGACAACTAGGGTGAATGGTGGCTGCAATGATGAAGTGTGATGGCTGAAAATGGCAAGGGAAGGTGATGCGTCTTTTATACGCACACAAATTAAACCCTCTTTTTGTCAAATTGTAGTATATGTATAAGTAGGGATCGTTCTGGACCGGGGATTAGGAGGGATTGCAAATCTCTTGGAAACTGACTCAAAAACGTAAAATAAAGTTTAAAACACTAAACTAGACTCAAAGAATGCAAAATTAAAGTTTAAAACACTAAGACAAACCAAAAACAAAAAAAAATACTTTTAAAACATAAACTAAACAGATTCTAAGCACTAAAGAACAAGAAAGTAAAGGGGGGGTTTGATTTGACGAAATTAGCTAAATTGCACAAATTGTAATTAAAGGCAAAACGTAAATATAAATGTGATAAAAATATGGATGATGGAATAGCCAAGGGGTTCTTCTCCACACATGTTACACTTGCATAAAATATTGATTCTCAGTTGGTCTTTCAATAAGTTGTGAAACTCAATGCTCCAAGTTAATTAGGTCCGCTTAAATTAACTTTCAGATTTCCCTAGATTTGTTGGATTGAATGGAATACGCATTACAACCAAATTATTCTTAATCAAAGTCCCTAACTATGGAATACGCATGATAGAGACATTCAACAAAGATCATTAAGTTCAACGGAAATCATAAACATCGACGAGGCATTCGTTACTATGGAATACACATGAAACTTATGCCAAGAATTCGTTTAACGCGATTGTTTATAAGCAACCTCCACTACTTGTGAATATAAGTTCATAACGATTAGGTGAAACTCACTTATATTCTAGCGTCATATTCATGCATGAAAATTAAGCTTGCAATCTCAATGAACATACATAAATAAGTTATCAATCAAACAGTTAAACGAATTGAATCCACAACTTATGAAATTCCAACCAAAAGTAATCAATTCATACTGCAAATATAAACATAGTTTCGAATCACCCTCTAGCTAAAGGGGGTTTAGTTCCTCATAACTTTGAAATCAAAGAAACCCCTAAACATTCCAACAACTCAAACTTGAATTGTATGAACGTTTAGGCACTCTTCTCTTCCATTCTCATACGTACAAAACAAAGAGAATTAAATTTAAACTTTGAAATCAAAGAAACACCTAAAAATTCCAACAACTCAAACTTGAATTGTATGAACGTTTAGGCACTCTTTTCTTCCTCGTTGTTGTAGCACAAGGTCTAAGTGAGCTTTGGGGATTATGTGAAGTGTTTTGGAGGGATGGGAATGGTTGGAGATGGAAGAGTGAAGAGAAAATATGCAGAAAATGAAGTGGGACTCACGGCAATGGAATGGGTTTGTTGCTTGGTGTTTGTAACTGAAAATGTGTATGGAAGAGAGTGAATGAATTGTGGAAGAATGAATGCTTATTTATAGGTGAAATGGGGGAACATGGCAGCTAGGAGGGAATGTGGCTGCATGTTTGAATGATTTAAAGGATGCATGTGGGTTGAAATGAAAGGGAAATGCATGTGCAAAGCTGGAAATGCATGTGAAGATGTTGGAAATGGAATGAAACTCACGGCAATAGTGTAATGGTGCTGAAAATGCATGTTTGTGCATGTGATTTGAAGTGATTATTGTTTGGAAATGAATGTGAAGGCATGTGAAAGCTGGAAATGCATGTTAAGATGTTGGAAATGGAATGAAACTCACGACAATAGTGTAATGGTGCATGTGTTGGCTGTTTTGTTTGTTGGTTAAAGCTTGTGTTTGCATGTGAATGTTGTTTGTGTGAAGTGTGTGTGAATGCATGTGGATTAAAAGTGAATGCATGTGTTGAATGATTTCTTGGTGAGGGAATGCATGTGCAAATGCATGTGGAATGTGGCTGAAAATGAAAGGAGGAGTGCAATGGAATGTGCACGGCAATAATGTGTGTTTGTGCATGTGGGTGAATGTGCATGTGTTTTAGGTTGTAATGTGTAGATAATTATGAGTATGATAAATGATAAGTGTATGATATGTTGAGTGATATGTTGAGTGATAAGATAAGTGGTTATTGATATGTAGATGAATGAATGATATGATAAGTAATAAATGAATGATAAGTGGTTATTGATATGTAGATGAATGAATGATATGATAAGTAATAAATGAATGATATGTGGTGATGATAAGATAAGTGTATGATATGATAAGTGGTGAATGAAGGAGTGGAATGTTGGAATGTTATGCACGACTAAGGATATAGGAAAGGTTTAAATATCCTAAAACTAAAGGGAACAAGGTTCCAACACTTTGGTCTTCAATTAGGTTTTCAATTTCGTCCAACACTTTGGCTCCAAGCATAAGCTATCCATCCTTAGCCCAAAAGTGCTCCAAAAGTCTCCAAAATGCATCTTTTTGCTCCTTTAGCCCTTTCGGCCTACAAACACACGAAAATAGCTTAAAGTACTAAAATAACTAAAGAAACATAACGTAAATGCATGAGAACAAGCCATTTAAGTCGCATGAATATGCTCCTATCAAATACCCCCACACTTAGCTTTTGCTAGTCCTCAAGCAAAACAGAAAAACAAAATAAAACGAAACGAAACAAACCAAACACAATCTTAAACCTTCCAACGTTGCCTCAGGGATTTCCAATGCACATGACATGTTAAAAATCATTATTCCCACAGATTTTGGTTATCTTTACACTTAAGTACATACTTAATCATAGTCACCACATACTAATTCACAATTAAGCATTTAAAACTATATTTTGAATGTAGTAACATGCCTTAGAGAATTTGCTCAAATCCTTACAAGATATACTCTCGTTTTTCACACAGATTTTCTGACTACACACCCTACACTAGGTATATGTGAGAAGATTGATGTAAACATAAAAATGAACACTCACATAAATGTATTTCAAAGGAAGCAATTTCTGGAGTTAATAAGCATGTTTAGGTATGATCTCATGAATGGAATGCTACTACTTAGACGCGAGAACCAGTGACACCATAAGCTCATATCAATTCCAAACTCCACATTTTGAAACACATAACACTCAAGATAGAAGTCAAAGGGTTGTAACGGGGCTAGGGTATTGGCTAACAATGAAAGGTGAAGGATAAACAAACATTCTTAAAGCAATAGTGAGCACAGTATTTGAATTAGGCACTTAGAATTCCCTTTAGAACGCAAAAATCAACTTTGAACACCCAAGGGAAAGTCACACAAAACTTAGGGCCATATTCAACTTTTTGGACCCTTTCTTCAACCATCAACGCTCGTGAGTTCATTCTTACTTATTTTCACTCTTTTTTTTTTTTTTTTTTTTTTTTTTTTTTTTTTTTTTTCTTTTGAATCTCGGAACATACATATAAACGTAAGAACAAACTTTTACTCCCCCACACTCATTTTCTTGCATAATGTAACTCAAAGGAATTCATTTAAGTCATGCTTATTATACTTTAAGAACAAGGGTATAGGAAAGTCCTACTCTAGGCTAGGTAAGGGGTGATGTGGTTAGCAAAGAAAATAGGATAAACGAGGCTCAACGGGGTTAAAACTAATATATACGAAATATGGGAAGTAAGGCTATTTGGCTATGATGGCAACTACACAACTTCATCTTGATATATGTTATGCAATTCAATGTCATGCTTTGAATGAAACGGATATAAGTTCTAGCATTTAGTTCTATCATGATACAATTGCATTCTAAGTAGCAACCAAGCAAGGAATAATGAGATCATGCAACAACTTTAGAAAACACAGAATCACAGATTATAACTCTCCAAAGAAGGTAATAGCTCGAGTCTCACAAGGTTGTAGCGTTTGTATGAGTTCCTTCCTTCAAGCATGTTACAAAAACGAATTTTTCTTTTATGATTGCATGTGAAGTCATACATTATAACCATAACTAAGCATATACCAAGAGTAAATCAAACTTTTCTCCATGTTTATAACTCTTTTTAACAGTCATGCAATTACAAACCAAATCCTCATCATAACGTTGGAAGGTTCCCTAAGACACAAAAACAACTCAAAACACTCTTTTTAGGCTTTTCAAAAAAATGTTTTTCAAATTTTTATGTGATTTTCGGAGTTATAAAACAAAACACGCTAAAACAGTTTAAAAACACCTTAAAAACATTTAAAACAGCAAGGAACAACACTTGAAGTTATGGGTGATAAAATTCAACGAATTTGCATCAACATACTTAGTTACCCCCCCACACTTAAATCAAACATTGTCCTCAATGTTTTAAGCATAGATTCACACAAAGCATAAGTAAATACACAAAAAGCACTTAAACATACTAAACATGGCATAATGTAATTAACAAAGAGAAGAGTTTAGAGACGCAAATCTGGTTATAGAGTGTAAATTCCATCTTCTCCTTGGTAATTGCATTGAGGCTTTTGATCTTTGTGATTCCACAGGCTTACTCTTGAACTGGTTTCTGCCCATCGTTGATTTTCCTTTGTGCTACTTCTTGAACTAGGCAGCAGGATGGTTCTTTTGGTCTCCCCCGAAGGTCTGAGCTTCCTCCTGGGTCTGTTTCTTTGTTCAATCTTTGCAGGAGTGGTCCCTTCTCTGGAAGTGTATCAACCGTTGAAGATGACTACTCGAGAGCAACGCTAGGTAAGCAATCAGGAATAGATTCCAGGCAGTTGGCTCCAGATCGGTAGACTGACTCCAAGTGCCGGCTGATTGCTTCTTTTACTTTGCCATGCAAGTAAGAACAAGGACAAAGAAAAAGACAGGGAAAGAGCATGATATGAGATATTTTTGCTTTTGACCTTGATGATATGAGATACCTTTGCTTTGAAGAAGCGGTGAATGAATCAGCACATGCTTCAATCCGCCGCTTCCTCCTGGGTCATATGTACTCCAGGCATCTGGTATCATCTTTGGGGAAGAAGAAAGAATTGAGTATTTCGAAAGGCTTTGCTGGGAGTGCGCCCTCAGAGGTGAGGGAGAGTTGGGCATTTTCTTCAGGTTTGCCCTGCCATAAAAGACGAAGGTCGACATATATAGAGATAATATCAAGTGGTGGTATTGTTCTTTTACCTTTGTCGACAAACGTTTTGATCCCGCAAATCCGGCTTTTTGAAATAGTGGCGCCTCTTCGATCTTTGAAAACGCCTCTTCGATCTCTGAACGACGCCCCTTTGCTTTCTGAACGACACGTAGTAGTGCGGATGCGGCTCCTTTTGACAAAGCTGCACGCGTTTTCTGAAAAGCAGAGAAAGCGTCGCCGAACTTTGCGCTTGTCGGCTAAAGATGTGTAGTTGCGATGATGGCCTCCATGTGTTGTCTGAAAAGAAGAAATCTTTTGACAAAGTTGAATGCGTCTTCTGAAAAGCCGAGAAAGCGTCGCCTAAATTACGCCGGAAATTCCGGCTTTTTGAATTGGTGGACGCGTCGCCTTGGCTTTTTTATTGAGCTATCGATCACCACAACAAACACACACTGAAGATTTCCCATTCTTGAAAATCGACTCCGGCCCTTTGAAATTTAACTCCATCCCTTCTCTTTGAACACTTTTGAAAAAATGGCAAACTCATCGAACCTTAGCTTGGAATTGAGCCTTAGCAGTGATACGGGCGCGCCGCGTCAAGGTAACGTATGGCGCCCTTCTTTCTTTTCTTCTAACAGTCCTCTCACAGGTGAAGACTCCGTGATGCAGGACGCCACAACAGCTACAATAGTAGCTAGGAACCTCCTCACTCCAAAAGATAGTAGGCTGCTGTCAGGACGGTCCGATGAGTTGGCCGTTCAAGAGTCCCTCGCACTCAGTGTTCAGTGTGCGAGTTCTGTGTCCAACATGGGCCAACGCCTGCTTGCCCGCTCCCGTCAGGTGGAATCATTGATGGCAGAGGTGGAAAGTCTCAAGCAGAAGATCCAGCAGCTGAAGTATGAGAATAGAAGTTTGCACGTGCTTGCAAACAACTATTCGACGGGCATGAAGAGGAAGCTTGATGAGCTGCAAGAGTCTGAAGGTCGGATTCACAGTGACCGTCAAAGGTTCTCGTCTTTCCTCCAGAGGCACCTTTTTCCTGGCTCATCCAGCGCTTGGCCAAGTATTGAGGCCTGGAATGCTCTATCTTCGATGTCTCCCGCTCCGATGCCTTCTGCTCCGATGCCTTCTGTTCCTACGCCTTCCGCTCCGATGCCTTCTGTTCCTACGCCTTCCGCTTCAAGAGTAAAGCCACGTAGTGGGGCCTCAAGCAAACACCCTTTTTGAAGCACCATCTTTCTTTGTTTAGCAGTGCCTATCAATAAATCAAACATTTTCTCAATGTTACAATCATAGACTCACACAATTAATAAACAAACAAACAATAACAACTAAACAACCTAACAAGGCAGAAACGAAATAGCAACAAAGAGAAGAGTTTTTTAGGAATCTGGATCTGGAGTGCTTTCTAAGTCTTCCTTTGTTGAATGCATGGGTTGCCTCCCAAGTAGCGCTTTCTTTTACATCTTGCAGCCGGACGGTACCTCCGTTTAAGCTTGACTAGGTTCCATGGCATGGAGGGGTACCTCCTCCACGACATGCTCCTCAAACATCTCTTAATAGGGCTTCAATCGATGCCCATTCACTTTGAATTCTTGCTGCGTCCTTGAACTTTTGATTTGCACTGCACCATGAGGGAAAACATTAGTAACAACAAACGGGCCAATCCATTTAGAACGCAACTTACCAGGAAACAAACGTAGGCGAGAGTTGAAAAGTAACACTTTCTGCCCAACTGCGAAGGTCTTGGTTCGAATCATTTTATCATGGAATGCTTTGGTCTTGGCTTTGTACATCCGGGCATTCTCATAGGCTTCATTCCGAATCTCCTCAAGTTCATTCAATTGGAGCTTCCTATGAACTCCCGCTGCATCTATGTCCATGTTGAAAGTCTTCACGGCCCAATGTGCCTTGTGCTCTAACTCTACGGGCAAATGACATGGCTTACCATAGACGAGCCGAAAAGGTGACATCCCAATGGGTGTTTTGTATGCCGTACGATATGCCCACAGTGCATCATCTAAACGTAAGCTCCAATCCCTCCTTGTTGGTCCAACGGTCTTCTCCAAAATTTGTTTGATTTCTCGGTTAGACACCTCGGCTTGGCCATTTGTTTGAGGATGGTAAGGTGTGGAGACCTTATGGTTGACATGGTACTTTCTTAGCAACGCCTCAATGGTCCGATTGCAAAAGTGAGACCCTCCATCACTTATGATTACTCTCGGCATTCCAAACCTAGCAAAAATGTTAGTTTTCACGAAATCTGCAACCACCTTAGAATCGTTAGTACGGGTGGCTTTTGCTTCCACCCATTTAGAAACATAATCAACGGCTAGCAAGATATAAGTGAAACCATAAGATGGAGGGAAAGGGCCCATGAAATCAATGCCCCAAACATCAAAAATTTCAACATTAAAGACAGGGGTTTGCGGCATTTGGTCCTTGGTACCTATGTTACCCATTCGTTGGCAACGACCACAAGACATACAAAAGGTTCTAGCATCCCTAAATATAGTCGGCCAATAAAAACCACACTCTAGAACCTTGAGGGCAGTGCGTTGTGTGCCAAAATGACCACCACATGCATATGTGTGACAAAAGCTTAGAATTGAGTGAAATTCAGAATCATGCACACATCTACGTACAATTTGATCTGAGCAATACTTCCACAAATAAGGGTCATCCCAAACATAGAAACGTGCATCATTCTTAAGCTTATCACGTTGGTGCTTGTTTAGTTCATTTGGAAATTGTTTAGCCACCAAGTAATTCACTAAATCTGCATACCATGGTTCACTTACCTCAATGGATAGCAGCTGCTCATCGGGAAAAGTTTCAGGGATAGGTACGGCATGTTCATGCTCCTCGTGGATCATTCGGCTTAAATGGTCAGCCACTACATTCTCGCTTCCTTTCTTATCCCGGATTTCAATATCAAATTCTTGAAGAAGAAGAATCCAACGGATAAGCCTCGGCTTTGCTTCCTTTTTCGTGATCAAGTACCTCAAAGCTGCATGATCAGAATAAACGATTACTTTAGTACCAATTAAATATGAACGAAATTTATCTAAAGCAAAAACCACAGCTAGAAGTTCTTTTTCCGTCGTGGAGTAGTTCAATTGGGCATCATTGAGAGTCCGAGAGGCATAGTATATGACATGCGGCCGCTTGTCTCTTCTTTGTCCTAGAACAGCTCCTAATGCATAGTCGGATGCATCGCACATGAGCTCGAACGGAAGGCTCCAATCTGGAGGTACAATAATGGGGGCCGAGACTAGCTTCTCCTTGAGTTGGTTAAATGCCGAATTACACTCTTCATCAAACTTGAATGGCACATCTTTTTGAAGCAATCGGCAAAGAGGGTTGGACATCTTGGAGAAGTCCTTGATAAAATGCCTATAGAACCCTGCATGGCCAAGAAACGAACGTACCTCTCTAACCGAAGTAGGAGAGGGTAAGTGACGTACAAGGTCTATTTTCGATTTATCTACTTCAATTCCTTTTTCTGAAACAATATGTCCTAAAACTATACCTTGTTTCACCATAAAGTGACATTTCTCCCAATTCAAGACAAGGTTAGTTTCAACACATCGTTTCAAAATTAAGGTCAGATTATCCAAGCAATTATCAAATGAACTCCCAAATACACTGAAATCATCCATGAAAACCTCAATGATCTTTTCAACAAAATCGGAAAATATACTTACCATACACCTTTGGAAAGTGGCCGGTGCGTTGCATAAGCCAAATGGCATGCGACGATAAGCAAATGTTCCAAAGGGACATGTGAATGTGGTCTTCTCTTGATCATCCGGGGCTATCACAATTTGGTTATATCCAGAGTATCCATCAAGAAAACAGTAAAAAGCATGACCGGCTAACCTTTCGAGCATCTGGTCGATGAATGGCAAAGGAAAGTGATCTTTCCTAGTCATGGCATTTAGCTTCCGGTAATCGATACATACACGCCATCCAGTCTGAATGCGTGTAGGCACGAGCTCATTCTCATCATTCTTGATAACAGTTACTCCGGACTTCTTGGGAACGACTTGAACTGGAGAGACCCAACGGCTATCGGAGATAGGGTAGATCACTCCGCAATCCAAAAGTTTGATTATTTCCTTCTTCACCACTTCCATCATCGGAGGGTTGAGACGGCGTTGAGCCTCTCGAGTTGGAGGGTTGAGACGGTTGTTGGAAGGTTTAGGTTGTGTTTTACTTGTTTTGTTTCGTTTGGTTTTGTTTTGTTTTTCTTTCTGTTTTGCTCGAGGACTAGCAAAAGATAAGTGTGGGGGTATTTGATAGGAGCATATTCATGCGACTTAAATGGCTTGTTCTCGTGCATTTACGTTATGTTTCTCTAGTTATTTTAGTCCTTTATGCTTCTTTTGTGTGTTTTCAGGTTCTAAGGGCAAGGTATGCAAAAGGATGCCTTTTGGAGCCTTTTGGAGCAAATTAGAGATTGGAATGGATATCATATGCTTGGAGCCAAGAGGATGGACGAAATTAAAGACTTGAAGTAGGAAAGTTAAATCCTAAAAGACCTCATGTTTAAGCATCATTGAAGACTCCTACGCATTTTAGAACACAAAAACAACATTCCTTGCAACCTTAGGACATTGTCGTGTGTTTCCTTGTGTCTCCCTTCCTTGTCATGCAAGGAAGGGCTTTGTTCCCTATTTTAAACACTTAAAGCATTCATTTATCATATCATTCACTTATTATAAGCATTCACTTATCATATCATTCACTTAACAAACCATTCACTTATCACTTCCATTCACTTATCACTTATCACTTCCATTCACTTATCACTCACCACATATCATTCATTTATCACTTAACATATCATACACTTATCATAATCATTCACTTATCACTTATCATAATCATTCACTTATCACTTATCATAATCATTCACTTATTCTTTCATCATTCAACCACCAATTCAACACATACATCTCATTTCATACACAACACACCACAAACACATCCCTTTCTCTCTTAGCCGTGAGTCTCCCTTAGAATCCAAAAACCATCTTCCATTTCCATCACTCCCCACTCCATTCCACACTTCCATCCCCCCAACCAACTATCCCTAGACCTTATACTACAACGAAGAGGAAGAGAAGAGGGCCTAAACGTTCATACAATTCAAGTTTGAGTTGTTGGAATGTTTAGGTGTTTCTTTGATTTCAATGTTTAATTTCAATACTCTTTGTTTTGTACGAATGAGGAATGGAAGAGAAGAGGGCCTAAACGTTCATACAATTCAAGTTTGAGTTGTTGGAATGTTTAGGTGTTTCTTTGATTCTCTTTGTTTTGTACCATGAGGAACTAAACCCCCCTTGGCTAGGGGGGGATTCGAAATAAATGTTTATGCTTGCATTTTGATTTGATTACTTCTAATTGTGTTTCATAAGTTGTGGATTCAATTTGTTTAACCATTTGATTGATAACTTATTTATGTATGTTTATTGAGAGTGCACGCTTAATTTTCATGCATGAATATGACGCTAGAATATAAGTGAGTTTCACCTAATCGTTATGAACTTATATTCACAAGTAGTGGAGGTTGCTTATAAACAATCGCGTTAAATGAATTCTTGGCACGAGTTTCATGCTCATCATAGTAACGAATGCCTCGTCAACACTTATAGTTTTCATAATGCTTAATGATCTTTGATTGTATCTTTATTGTGCTGTTCACGTAAAGGACTTTTGGAGAATGTAGTGAATTGCGTTGCGCTAACCCATCCAATTCATTAACTTAAGGAAAACTTGACGGTTAATTTAAGCGGACCTAATTAACTTGGGGTGATGAGAATTCATAATTTATTGAAATGTAATTGGAAATCTTTTTATTATGCAAGTGTAACATATGTGGAGATGACCCCCTTAGCTAGCATTCATCCATTCTATTTCATCAATTTCATATTTACATTCTGTTTTAAATTTGTTCATTTAATTTAATTTCGTATAAACTTAAATCCCCCTTTACTTTAATGTCAATTTAGTTAGAAATCATTTTAGTTTGTGTTTTTAAAAGCATTTTGAGTCTTTGGTTTGTCTTAGTGTTTTAAAGTTTAGTTTTACATTCTTTGAGTCTAGTTTAGTGTTTATTATTACGGTTTTACGTTTTTGAGTCAAATCCAAGTGATTAACAATCCCTCCTAATCCCCGGTCCAGAACGATCCCTACTTATATACTTACTACAAAGAGGACGAAAAGAGGGTTTAATTTGTGTGCGTATAAATCATTTGATGCGTGATTTATACGCACACAAATTAAACCCTCTTTTCGTCCTCTTTGTAGTAAGTATATAAGTAGGGATCGTTCTGGACCGGGGATTAGGAGGGATTGTTAATCACTTGGATTTGACTCAAAAACGTAAAAACGTAATAATAAACACTAAACTAGACTCAAAGAATGCAAAATTAAAGTTTAAAACACTAAGACAAACCAAAAACAAAAAAAAATACTTTTAAAACATAAACTAAACAGATTCTAAGCACTAAAGAACAACAAAGTAAAGGGGGGGTTTGATTTGACGAAATTAGCTAAATTGCACAAATTGTAATTAAAGGCAAAACGTAAATATAAATGTGATAAAAATATGGATGATGGAATAGCCAAGGGGTTCTTCTCCACACATGTTACACTTGCATAAAATATTGATTCTCAGTTGGTCTTTCAATAAGTTGTGAAACTCAATGCTCCAAGTTAATTAGGTCCGCTTAAATTAACTTTCAGATTTCCCTAGATTTGTTGGATTGAATGGAATACGCATTACAACCAAATTATTCTTAATCAAAGTCCCTAACTATGGAATACGCATGATAGAGACATTCAACAAAGATCATTAAGTTCAACGGAAATCATAAACATGGACGAGGCATTCGTTACTATGGAATACGCATGAAACTTATGCCAAGAATTCGTTTAACGCGATTGTTTATAAGCAACCTCCACTACTTGTGAATATAAGTTCATAACGATTAGGTGAAACTCACTTATATTCTAGCGTCATATTCATGCATGAAAATTAAGCTTGCAATCTCAATGAACATACATAAATAAGTTATCAATCAAACAGTTAAACGAATTGAATCCACAACTTATGAAATTCCAACCAAAAGTAATCAATTCATACTGCAAATATAAACATAGTTTCGAATCACCCCCTAGCTAAAGGGGGTTTAGTTCCTCATAACTTTGAAATCAAAGAAACCCCTAAACATTCCAACAACTCAAACTTGAATTGTATGAACGTTTAGGCACTCTTCTCTTCCATTCTCATACGTACAAAACAAAGAGAATTAAATTTAAACTTTGAAATCAAAGAAACACCTAAAAATTCCAACAACTCAAACTTGAATTGTATGAACGTTTAGGCACTCTTTTCTTCCTCGTTGTTGTAGCACAAGGTCTAAGTGAGCTTTGGGGATTATGTGAAGTGTTTTGGAGGGATGGGAATGGTTGGAGATGGAAGAGTGAAGAGAAAATATGCAGAAAATGAAGTGGGACTCACGGCAATGGAATGGGTTTGTTACTTGGTGTTTGTAACTGAAAATGTGTATGGAAGAGAGTGAATGAATTGTGGAAGAATGGATGCTTATTTATAGGTGAAATGGGGGAACATGGTAGCTAGGAGGGAATGTGGCTGCATGTTTGAATGATTTAAAGGATGCATGTGGGTTGAAATGAAAGGGAAATACATGTGCAAAGCTGGAAATGCATGTGAAGATGTTGGAAATGGAATGAAACTCACGGCAATAGTGTAATGGTGCTGAAAATGCATGTTTGTGCATGTGATTTGAAGTGATTATTGTTTGGAAATGAATGTGAAGGCATGTGAAAGCTGGAAATGCATGTGAAGATGTTGGAAATGGAATGAAACTCACGGCAATAGTGTAATGGTGCATGTGTTGGCTGTTTTGTTTGTTGGTTAAAGCTTGTGTTTGCATGTGAATGTTGTTTGTGTGAAGTGTGTGTGAATGCATGTGGATTAAAGAGTGAATGCATGTGTTGAATGATTTCTTGGTGAGGGAATGCATGTGCAAATGCATGTGGAATGTGGCTGAAAATGAAAGGAGGAGTGCAATGGAATGTGCACGGTAATAATGTGTGTTTGTGCATGTGGGTGAATGGGCATGTGTTTTAGGTTGTAATGTGTAGATAATTATGAGTATGATAAATGATAAGTGTATGATATGTTGAGTGATATGTTGAGTGATAAGATAAGTGGTTATTGATATGTAGATGAATGAATGATATGATAAGTAATAAATGAATGATAAGTGGTTATTGATATGTAGATGAATGAATGATATGATAAGTAATAAATGAATGATATGTGGTGATGATAAGATAAGTGTATGATATGATAAGTGGTGAATGAAGGAGTGGAATGTTGGAATGTTATGCACGACTAAGGATATAGGAAAGGTTTAAATATCCTAAAACTAAAGGGAACAAGGTTCCAACACTTTGGTCTTCAATTAGGTTTTCAATTTCGTCCAACACTTTGGCTCCAAGCATAAGCTATCCATCCTTAGCCCAAAAGTGCTCCAAAAGTCTCCAAAATGCATCTTTTTGCTCCTTTAGCCCTTTCGGCCTACAAACACACGAAAATAGCTTAAAGTACTAAAATAACTAAAGAAACATAACGTAAATGCACGAGAACAAGCCATTTAAGTCGCATGAATATGCTCCTATCAGAAGGCACGGCAAGAATGGGTTTTGTGTGCATGTGGCTGAAATTCTTAGGTTATGCATGGGTTAGGATGATTTGTGTTAGGTGATGGGTGCATGTGTTGAATTGGTGGTGCAATGATGAAAGAATAAGTGCTTGTGGCTGAATTGAATGAATGCAAAGTGAATGAATAATGAAATGGGAAAGCATGTGCAAGGTTGTAGTTTTAGGGTGTTTGAGTGAATGGTTGAGATGGTTTCTAGGGTGAATGGTTGAGATGGTTTCTAGGGTGAATGGTGTGTTGGATGCATGGCAAGGTATTAGAATGGGCTAGGCCCTTTGTTTTATGTCCTAGAGTGCATACAAGGCCTTCAATTTCGTCCAACACTTTGGCTCCATGCATAAGCTATCCATCCTTAGCCCAAAAGTGCTCCAAAAGGCCCCAAAATGCATCTTTTTGCTTCCTTAGCCATATGAACCTAAAAACACACGAAAATGGCTTAAACTACTAAAACAACTATGAATTAACAATATAAATGCACGAAAACAAGCTAAGTAAGTCGCCTAAATATGCTCCTATCAAATTCCCCCACACTTAGCTTTTGCTAGTCCTCGAGCAAAACAAAACAAAAGAAACCAAAAACAAAACAAAACACAATCTAAACCTTCCAACATGTATCTCAGGGATTTCAAACAAACATGACACAATATAGAACATCATTCCCACAACATTTAGCTTTCTTTACACTTCAACAAACACTTAATCATAGTTACCATTCACTAGTTCGCATTTAATCAATTAAAACACATTTGGAATGTAGTAACATGCCTTAGAGAATTTCCTCAATTCCTCACTAGAATGCACTCTATTTTCACACAGATTTTCTAACTTCACACCCTACACTAGGTATATGTGAGAAGATTGATGTAAATATGAATTCTAACACTCACATATGTTATATCAAAGAAAGCATTTTCTGGAATTACGACAATGACATGAATATGATCTCATGAATGGAATGCTACTACTTAGAACGAGAACCAGTGATTCCATATGCTCATACCAAATTCAAACTCCACATATTGAATACATAACATCAAGATAGAAGTTGAGGGTTGTAACGGGGCTAAGGGTAATGGCTAACAAGGAAAAGCAAAGGACAAACAAAGGTTCTTAAAGCAATAGGAAGCAAAGTAATGAAATTGACACTTAAACTCACTTTTAATGGCAGAAATCAACTTTTAAACACAAGGGAAGATTCATGCACAATTAGGGTCAAATTCACTCTTTTGGACCCTTCCTTCAATAACCAACACTTGTGAGAGCCTTCTCACATATTTTTCAACTCTTTTTTTTTTATTTTATTTTATTTTTTTTATTCTTTGGCCGTGCCCTACTATCTTTCCCCACACTCATTTTCTGCAATATATTGATCAAAAGGAGTTCATTCTAAATCATGCTTCACTATCTTTTAAGAACAAGGGTATGGGAAGTCCTAATCTAGGCTAGGTAAGGATAATGTGGCTAACAAAGAAAATAAGCTTGAAAAGGCTCAAAAAGGGGAAATCCTACAATACATGTGAAAAGGGATAGGCTTTTTTTTGCTTTGGCTTGACTAACAACTTCATCTTATTGTATGTTATTGATAGGAGCATATTCATGCGACTTAATTAGCTTGTTCTCGTGCATTTATGTTGTGTTTACTTAAGTTATTTTAGTGTTTAAGGCCACTTTTGTGTATTTTCAGATTATAAGGCCAAAGTGTGCAAGAAGATGCAAATTGGAGTCTTTTGGAGCGAAAGAGGAATGAATGAGTTGAAGACTTGAAGAAACGACGAATTCCTACTCCAACGATGAATTCTTACCAAAACGAGGAATCCTACTCAAACAAGGTTTCCTATTTGAAGTAGGAAAGTTAACCCTAAGTTTCCCGTTTTGGTAACCTTTCCTAATCTAAACGTCCGTATTTTCTAGCCACTTTGTAGGCCTTGTATGCACTTTAGGACACAAAACCAAGGCCCTAGCCCAATTACATAGCCTTAGCCGTGACTTTTCCCTTCTCCCCTTCCCTTGCCGTGCAAGGGGGGGCATTTTTGTCTAATGTTATGTAATTAAACCCTATTTCCTTCTCCTAACCTAACCCTAGCCGCACCCTTTAATCTTTCCCTCTTTAATTTCTGATTTTATTTCCTAAATTCTAGAAGCCTTTGAATTTATTTTCTTTAATAAAAATAAGCTAGGGTTAATTTTTGGAACCAAACATATTTCAAACCCTAGGTTTTACATACTTAGCCGCACCTTTCCATATCCCCCCCCTTTAATCCGTAGCCTTCCATTTTTATTTCATAAAATAAAAACCTAGCAGCCGCAAGGAATTCACCCAAAATTTCCCACATTTGTCGTGGGTCCTATCACCAAAAAACCTACATCCGTAGCCACCATAATCCCAATATATTATTCACCCATTATCCCATTCTTTTGTTTTTGGTAGCCGCATCCCACCATTGAATTCATGCAATTTTTCCATCTTCACGCAGCCACCCATTGATCAATTCTTAACATCCGCAAATGCCATTCTTTGTCCTTTAGCCGCAGCCACAATTTCCTATAATTTTTTTTACTCCAAGCCGTAGCCTTGCCCCTCCATTCACCATCCATTCCAGCATCACCTTCTCTGCCGCAGCACCATATCCCATATATTTTTCAGCCACAAATAATTCCTAACAGCCGCAATTTTCCCACCTTGGCAGTGCAGCCACCATCCAACACAGCCGCACCTTTCCTCCACCCTTCCAGCCACCATACCATCCTTCCTCCATAAATACATCCCTAAACCCGCAAATCATCCACCAACACCATTTAACCTCACTGCCGCAGCAAGAAGAAAGGAGAAAGAGGAGCTTGGACGCGCCGAAATTCACGTGGATTCGTTGGGCGTTCTAGGTGTAATCAATCCTTTGTGCTTTATGTTTAAATTCAATTGTATTTTTCTTTTTGTGAACATGAGAGGCTAAACCCCCTAGTTAGCTAGGGGGTGATTTGAAACCATGATTATATATGTGAAATAAGTTGATTACTTCCAATTATTGTTGCATAAGTTTTGAATACAATTTGCTTAACCGTTTGATTTAGAACTTATTCTTGTATGTTGATTGAGAGTGCACGCTTAATTTGCATGCTTGAATTTGATGCTAGGATATAAGTTTGTTTCACCTAATCGTTATGAATTTATATTCACAAGTAGTGAAGGTTGCTAGTCACGATCATGTTAAGTAGATTCCTGGCAAGCGTATCATGCTTTTCATAGTTACAAATGCCTTGTCGATGCTTATGATTTCCAAAGAACGTAATGATTCTAACTTATATCTTTATCATGTTGTTCATATAGAGAATTTGTTAGGAATAATTTGTTTGCGATGCATATTCATCCAATTCAATGATTCTAGGGAAATCTGAAGGTTAATTTAAGCGGACCTAATTAACTTGGAGTGTCGAGGTTCATAACTTATTGGATTGATAATTGGAAATTGATTTACGTTGCATATATTTCATGTGTGGAGAAGAACCCCTTAGCTATCCCATCATCCATTGATTCATCCAAATTTTGTCTTAAAATCTATTTTCTTTACAATCTGCCCATTTAGTTTAAATTCATCCAACCACAATCCCCCCATATTTTGTTGAGTCGTAGTCATTTGTATTTGTTTTATTTTGTGTTTTTAAGCATTTGGAGTCATAAACACTTTCAAATTCGACCAAATTAAATTTTAGTTTTTGTGTTTTTGAGTCAATTCAAATTAGATTAGCACCCCTAGTTAATCCCCGGTTAGAACGATCCCTACTTACTTCATTACTACAATTGTCACAAATAGGGTTTAATTTGTGTGTCAACATAATTTTCACATCAAATTTTGGCGCCGTTGCCGGGGATTAGCAAAGTTGCTAATCCCTTGTCTTGAGTCTTGTTTAAGTTGTTTAGTTTCTATTTTGTTTTAATTTTTGCACCGTGTGTGTGTGTTTTGTTTTTGTGCCGTGTGTGGCACCTTATTTCCTTACTTGTGCCGAGTCTATTAGATTGATTGATAACCTTGTTTGCTCTTGTGTGCAGGTACTAGTTTATGACCCGTGGCTCACAACCTGTTCGTGAGCATATCTCCGACTTTGACGGTGATTTCGAGAGGACTTTGAGAAGGAAAAAGAAATCGCAACCGTCTAATCCTCCTAGTCCCGAACCTGAATTAGAAGAGCAAGAAGTTGAAGTTGAGGTTGAAGAGGAAGCCACGGATTGGGTTGAAGAGGAAGTACCAACCATGGCAGTGGACAATCGAACCATCAAGGAGCTTTCTGCCTCGGGTTTGGCCAATGCAGCACCTCTTTGCATCCAATACCCTAGGGCAGCCCCTGAGAAGACTGATGAATTTGAGTTGAAGTCCAGCTTGCTCCACCATATTCCGAAATACCATGGGTTGGCCATGGAGGATCCGAACAAGCATCTAAAGGAATTCGAGGTGGTGTGCTCAAGTATGACACCGGTGAACGTGGACAGCAACATATTGAAGATGAAGGCTTTTCCTTTTTCTTTGGTGGAGAAGGCCAAGGATTGGTTGTATGAGTTGGCTCCCGGAACTGTCACATCATGGGAGAGTATGAAGCGAGCCTTTTTAGAGAAGTTCTTTCCGACATCACGAGTCATTCTTCTTCGCAAGAAGATTAGTGGAATTCAGCAAAGCCAAGGTGAATCTTTTCCTACGTATTACGAACGTTTTAAATCTCTTGTTGCTTCCTGTCCACAGCACCAGATGAAGGAGGAGCTACTTCTTCAATATTTTTACGAAGGCCTTTTACCACTTGAACGGCAAATGTTGGATGCATCCGCGGGAGGAGCTCTAGTGGACAAGACGCCTAGGGATGCCAAAATTCTCATTGCTAATCGAGCACTCAATGCACAACAATATGAAGGTGTTGGGCAGAGAGACACCCCACAGCCACAACATGTAAATGAGGTAAGTTCTATTTCTGAGTTACAATCCCAAATGGCTAACCTTACGTCTATGTTATCGCAGTTTGTTGAAGGCCCTAAGACGCAAGGCACTACAATCTGTGGTGTATGTTCCATTCAAGGACACCAATCTGATCAATGCCCTCAATTAATTGAGAACGGAGGGTGGGAATCTGCCAATGCCGTGGGCTATGGGAATCAGAACCAACCAAGAGGTGATCCTTTCTCCAACACATACAATCAGGGATGGCGTGACCACCCCAATTTCAGATGGAGAGATGCACCACAATATGCCCAACAAAGTGGATTCCGACAACCCCCGGGTTTCTTTCCAAGGCCAATGGCACCACAACCACCTCCTCAAGCACAATCATCCCAAACCAACTCAGGTACGTCTATGAATGACGATAAAACATATCAGTTACTAACCACAATGGCGCAGGGAATGCAGAACCAAGCAAAGGAGGTTAATGAGCTGAAGAAGCAAATGGGCCAAATGGCCGAATTTTTGGGACAAATTCGTGAAAACGGTAAGTTACCGAGCACTACGGTAGTCAATCCCAAGGGTGGTTTCGAATCTGCGAAAGCTATCACACTAAGAAGTGGGAAAGAAGTGGGAAACAAGGAAGATGAGAAGATACGAATCGAAGAAGAGGAGAAAAATCACCCCACGGCAAGGGTGGTACCACCCATGCCACAACCATCTACGACCCCCCATCCATCCACCTCAGGTAAGGTTGTCCCAAATGTTGTGATTTCGAACACTAATCTGCCCGATGTTCCTTTCCCTCGCAGATTTGCGCAATCGAAGAAGGAAGAAAGCGAAAAGGACATTTTGGATACCTTTCGAAAAGTCCAAGTAAACATTCCTTTACTTGATGCTATTAAGCAAGTACCCAGGTATGCAAAATTTTTAAAAGAATTATGCACAACTAGGAAAAGAATTTCAAACAAGGAAGTTGTAAAAGTAAGTGAGAATGTATCAGCGGTTTTGCAACGAAAGTTGCCTCCAAAATGTAAGGACCCAGGAAGCTTTACTATCCCATGCACAATTGGAAACACTAGATTTGAGCAATGCATGTTAGATTTAGGTGCTTCTATTAATGTTATGCCATATTCCATTTATGCATCTATGAACCTGGGTGAGTTAAAACAAGATGGCGTTATAATTCAATTGGCTGATCGTTCTAACGCTTATCCCAAGGGAGTCCTTGAGGATGTTTTAGTGCAGGTCAATCATCTTATCTTTCCTGCAGATTTTTATGTCTTAGAAATGGAGGATTCGAGCCATGCTCCATCATTGCCAATCTTGCTAGGCCGTCCATTCATGAAAACAGCGAGAACAAAGATAGATGTGTATACGGGAACATTAACCATGGAATTTGACGGGGACATTATTCGTTTTAATCTTTCTGAAACTATTAAATATCCAATTGAGGACCATTCTTGTTTTGCTATTGACATTGTTGATTCTTTGGCACAGGTACATTTGAATCGAAGGAACGAAGATGCACTTGAAGTAGCCTTAGTGCACGGCATAGGAGCAAGAAATGAGGGTAGGGGAAGCCTGGCAAGCCACGGCATGGAATCTGACCATATTGCCGTGCCCCCTTGTAGTGAAGTGCTTGAAATGGTCGCGGCCCTTGAGTCATTGCCCTCACACTCTGGTAAGTCTCCACTCTCACTTTTAGATTCAGTTTTGACTAACAAGTTACTTCCATCAATTGTGCAGCCACCTACACTTGAGTTAAAGCCATTACCTAGTCACTTGAAGTATGTTTTCTTGGGAGAAGATCAGACACTACCTGTCATCATTTCTAGTTCACTCACGGCCCAAGAAGAAGACAAGTTGATAAGGGTGTTAAAGGAGCACAAACCTGCCATTGGATGGACCTTGGCGGATATCAAAGGCATTAGTCCCACCACATGCATGCATCGCATCCTTTTGGAGGAGGGAGCCAAGCCATCTCGTGAAGCTCAACGTCGCCTTAATCCACCCATGTTGGAAGTAGTAAAAAAAGAGATTATAAAATTGCTTGATTGTGGTGTTATATATCCTATTTCTGATAGTCATTGGGTGTCACCCGTGCAGGTTGTTCCAAAGAAGTCCGGAGTCACGGTGGTGAAGAATGAAGAACAAGAGCTTGTACCCACTCGTGTTGTGACAGGTTGGCGTGTGTGTATTGATTACAGGAAGTTAAATGCCATGACAAGGAAGGATCACTTTCCATTGCCATTCCTGGACCAAATGCTAGAAAGGTTAGCCGGTTATAAATTTTATTGCTTTCTTGATGGATATTCCGGATATAACCAAATTGTGATAGCTCCGGAGGATCAGGAAAAGACAACTTTCACGTGCCCCTTTGGCACCTTTGCATATCGACGTATGCCATTTGGGTTGTGCAATGCCCCTGCAACATTTCAACGATGCATGGTGAGTATATTCTCTGATTATGTGGAGAAGATTATTGAGATATTCATGGATGATTTTAGCGTGTTTGGTAATTCATTCGATCATTGCTTGAATAATCTGACCTTAATTTTGAAACGTTGTGTTGAAACGAATCTTGTGCTTAATTGGGAAAAATGTCATTTCATGGTTAAGCAAGGTATTGTTCTAGGACATATTATTTCTGAAAAAGGCATTGAAGTGGATAAATCTAAGGTAGACCTTGTTCGTCACTTACCCTCTCCAACTTCGGTTAGAGAGATTCGTTCGTTTCTTGGTCATGCAGGTTTTTATAGGCGCTTCATAAAGGATTTCTCCAAGATTGCGCAGCCACTATGCCGATTGCTTCAAAAGGAGGTGGTTTTCGAGTTCAACGAGGCGTGTGAGAAAGCATTCAACCACCTCAAGGAGGCTCTCACTTCGGCTCCCATTATCACACCTCCAGATTGGAGCCTTCCATTCGAGTTGATGTGCGATGCTTCGGACTATGCGATTGGTGCTGTTTTGGGGCAGCGAAAGAATAAACAACCTCATGTTATTTATTATGCATCTAGGACACTAAATGATGCTCAATTGAATTACTCAACCACTGAAAAAGAATTACTTGCTGTGGTATTTGCATTAGATAAGTTTCGGTCATACTTACTTGGTACTAAAGTTATTATTTTTACTGATCATGCAGCTCTCAAGTATTTGCTCACGAAGAAGGAAGCCAAGCCTAGACTAATTCGATGGCTGTTGCTTTTACAAGAGTTTGACATTGAGATTCGGGATAAGAAGGGCGTGGAGAATGTGGTGGCTGACCACCTCAGTCGAATGGTACATGAGGAAGCATCGCCAATTCCTGAAACCTTTCCCGATGAGCAATTAATGTCTATCCAGGTAAGTGAGCCTTGGTATGCAGATTTGGTGAACTTTTTGGTGTCTAAACATACTCCTAGCACACTTAATAGGAATCAACGTGATAAGATGATAAAGGATGCTAGGTTTTATGTCTGGGATGACCCATACCTTTGGAAATTTTGTCCTGATCAAATTGTACGACGTTGTGTGAATGAATCTGAGTTTCAATCTATTTTAACATTTTGTCATTCATATGCATGTGGGGGACATTTTGGCACCCAACGCACTGCACTTAAAGTCTTAGAATGCGGGTTTTATTGGCCAACCATTTTTAGGGATGCTAGGACATTTTGCCTTACATGTGATCGTTGTCAACGAATGGGTAATATAAGTGTTAAGGATCAAATGCCACAAAACCCTATACTTTCTGTTGAAATATTTGATGTGTGGGGAATTGATTTTATGGGTCCCTTTCCTTCCTCCCATGGTTTTATCTATATCTTGTTGGCGGTGGATTATGTTTCCAAATGGGTGGAAGCAAAAGCCACCCGTACTAACGATTCCAAAGTGGTTGCAGATTTTGTGAAGTCTAACATTTTTGCTAGGTTTGGAATGCCTCGAGTCCTTATAAGTGATGGAGGTTCACATTTTTGTAATCGCACAATCGAGGCACTGCTCAAGAAGTACAAAGTTACACATAGGGTTTCGACACCCTATCATCCTCAAACAAGCGGGCAAGCCGAGGTGTCGAATCGCGAGATAAAACAGATTCTTGAGAAGACGGTTGGCCCAACAAGAAAAGATTGGAGCTTGAGGTTAGAGGATGCATTGTGGGCTTATAGGACCGCCTACAAAACACCCATAGGAATGTCCCCATTTCGGCTTTTGTATGGCAAACCATGTCACTTACCGGTGGAATTGGAGCACAAGGCTCATTGGGCCGTGAGGAAGTTCAACATGGATGTAGATGAGGCGGGAATTCATCGTAAGCTTCAATTGAATGAACTTGAGGAAATACGGAATGAAGCTTATGAGAATGCTCGACTTTACAAGGAAAAGACAAAGGCCTTTCATGACAAGATGATTCGCACCAAGTCCTTCTCTGTTGGACAGAAAGTGTTGTTATTTAATTCTCGTCTTCGTCTATTTCCGGGTAAGTTACGTTCACGTTGGATTGGACCCTTTGTTATTACTAATGTTTTTCCTCATGGTGCAGTCCAAGTTCGTAGTTTCAAAACAGGTCAAGAGTTCAAGGTGAATGGGCATCGATTGAAGCCTTACTACGAGAGCTTTGTAGAACATGATGTGGAGGAGACCACCCACTATGCCGTGGGTTCCCATGAAGGTTGATCAATGTGGCATCGTCCGGCTGCAAGACGTAAAAGAAAGCGCTACTTGGGAGGCAACCCATGCACTCAACAAAGGAAGAACTTGGGAATCGCTCCACACTCAGATTTGCGTCCCTAAACCCTTTTCCTTTGTTGTTTACTTTTTGTTATGTGTAATGTGTTCAATTGTGTCTAAAACATTGAGGACAATGTTTAGTTTAAGTGTGGGGGGGTAACATTCTGTTTTGAGATATTTTTGCATGAAATTCGTAGGGTATTACCACCTAACATGTCTAAACTTGTTTTCCACTGTTTTTAAGTGTTTTTAAGCTATTTTTAGAGTTTTTTTTTGTGTTATTTTGAAAAATCCGAAAATCCCCTAAAAATTTGAAAAATTGTTTTGAAAAACCCAAAAAGAGTTGTGTTTGTATGTTTGTTTGTGTCGTAGGGTACCTTCCAACGCAATGATGAGGATTTGGTTTTTAATTGCATGATGGTTAAAGAAAGTTACAAACATGGATGGACGTTTGATATACTCTTTGGTTTATGCTTGTTTGTAGTTATAGTTTACGAATTCACATGTAATCACAAAGAAAAAATTAGTTTTTGTAACATGCTTGAAGGAAGGAACTCAAACTAACGCTACATCCCTGTGAGACTTGAGCCTAAACGTTATTTGGAGAGTTAAAATCTGTGCATTGTTGTTTTCTAAAGTCGTTGCATGATCTCATTATTCTTTGCTTGGTTACTACTTAGAAGGCGTTTCATCACTTAGTTCCAAATGCTAGAACTCATGCCCATTTCATTCAAAGCATGTCGTTGATTTGCATAACACATATTCAAGATGAAGTTGTGTAGTGACCACCATCAAAGCCAAACAACCATGTGCCCTTCATTCATTTTGTGTTTAAGTTTAACCCCATTGAGCTATGTTAGCCCATGTTCTTTGTTAACCCATATCATCCTCACCTAGCCTAGATTAGGACCATCCGTACCCTTGTTCTTGAAGCATAGTAAGCATGAATGAATTCCCTTTGATTAATGTGTTGTAGAAAATAAGTGCGGGGGAAGGATTATTGATATGAGTTTATGTGCCATAGGCATGGTTAGAAAAAAAAAAAAAAAAAAAAAAAAAAAAAAAAAAAAAGAAAAAGAAGTGAAAAAGAGTTGAAAAGTATTGTTTGTTGAAGTAAGGGCCCAAAACAATGAATTAGGCCCTAAGAGTTGTTTGAATCTCCCCTATTTGTCTAACAATTGATTTCTGCATTCTAAGTGGATTCTAAGTCTCAATTTCATTTCTTTGCTTGCTATTGCTTAAAGAACTTTTGTTTATCCCTACCTTTCCTTGTTAGCCAATACCCCAAGCCCCGTTACAACCCTTGGCTTCTATCTTGAGTGTTGTGCATTTCAATTGTAGAGTTTGAATTTGGTATGAGCATATGGTGTCACTGGTTCTCGCGTCTAAGTAGTAGCATTCCATTCATGAGATCATATCTAAACACGTTTAATTACTCCAGAAATTGTGTTCCTTGTTATAACATATGTGAGTACTAGTCTTTCATGTTTACATCTATCTTTTCACATATAACTAGTGTAGGGTGTGTAGTCAGAAAATCTGAGTGAAAATTGAGTGTATAACTAGTGAGGAATTGAGGGAATTCTCTAAGGCATGTTACTACATTCAAAATGTGTTTTAATTGATTAAATGCGAGCTAGTGAATGGTGACTATGATTAAGTATATGCTTGAGGGGAGGGAATACTAAAAGCTATGTGAGTAATGATCTTTGATATGTCATGTTTCATTGGAAATCCCTGAGGCAAATGTTGGAAGGTTTAGGTTATGTTTTGTTTGTTTTGTTTCGTTTTGTTTAGTTTAGTTGTTTTGTTTTGCTCGAGGACTAGCAAAAGTTAAGTGTGGGGGAATTTGATAGGAGCATATTCATGCGACTTAATTAGCTTGTTCTCGTGCATTTATGTTGTGTTTACTTAAGTTATTTTAGTGTTTAAGGCCACTTTTGTGTATTTTCAGATTATAAGGCCAAAGTGTGCAAGAAGATGCAAATTGGAGTCTTTTGGAGCGAAAGAGGAATGAATGAGTTGAAGACTTGAAGAAACGACGAATTCCTACTCCAACGATGAATTCTTACCAAAACGAGGAATCCTACTCAAACAAGGTTTCCTATTTGAAGTAGGAAAGTTAACCCTAAGTTTCCCGTTTTGGTAACCTTTCCTAATCTAAACGTCCGTATTTTCTAGCCACTTTGTAGGCCTTGTATGCACTTTAGGACACAAAACCAAGGCCCTAGCCCAATTACATAGCCTTAGCCGTGACTTTTCCCTTCTCCCCTTCCCTTGCCGTGCAAGGGGGGGCATTTTTGTCTAATGTTATGTAATTAAACCCTATTTCCTTCTCCTAACCTAACCCTAGCCGCACCCTTTAATCTTTCCCTCTTTAATTTCTGATTTTATTTCCTAAATTCTAGAAGCCTTTGAATTTATTTTCTTTAATAAAAATAAGCTAGGGTTAATTTTTGGAACCAAACATATTTCAAACCCTAGGTTTTACATACTTAGCCGCACCTTTCCATATCCCCCCCTTTAATCCGTAGCCTTCCATTTTTATTTCATAAAATAAAAACCTAGCAGCCGCAAGGAATTCACCCAAAATTTCCCACATTTGCCGTGGGTCCTATCACCAAAAAACCTACATCCGTAGCCACCATAATCCCAATATATTATTCACCCATTATCCCATTCTTTTGTTTTTGGTAGCCGCATCCCACCATTGAATTCATGCAATTTTTCCATCTTCACGCAGCCACCCATTGATCAATTCTTAACATCCGCAAATGCCATTCTTTGTCCTTTAGCCGCAGCCACAATTTCCTATAATTTTTTTTACTCCAAGCCGTAGCCTTGCCCCTCCATTCACCATCCATTCCAGCATCACCTTCTCTGCCGCAGCACCATATCCCATATATTTTTCAGCCACAAATAATTCCTAACAGCCGCAATTTTCCCACCTTGGCAGTGCAGCCACCATCCAACACAGCCGCACCTTTCCTCCACCCTTCCAGCCACCATACCATCCTTCCTCCATAAATACATCCCTAAACCCGCAAATCATCCACCAACACCATTTAACCTCACTGCCGCAGCAAAAAGAAAGGAGAAAGAGGAGCTTGGACGCGCCGAAATTCACGTGGATTCGTTGGGCGTTCTAGGTGTAATCAATCCTTTGTGCTTTATGTTTAAATTCAATTGTATTTTTCTTTTTGTGAACATGAGAGGCTAAACCCCCTAGTTAGCTAGGGGGTGATTTGAAACCATGATTATATATGTGAAATAAGTTGATTACTTCCAATTATTGTTGCATAAGTTTTGAATACAATTTGCTTAACCGTTTGATTTAGAACTTATTCTTGTATGTTGATTGAGAGTGCACGCTTAATTTGCATGCTTGAATTTGATGCTAGGATATAAGTTTGTTTCACCTAATCGTTATGAATTTATATTCACAAGTAGTGAAGGTTGCTAGTCACGATCATGTTAAGTAGATTCCTGGCAAGCGTATCATGCTTTTCATAGTTACAAATGCCTTGTCGATGCTTATGATTTCCAAAGAACGTAATGATTCTAACTTATATCTTTATCATGTTGTTCATATAGAGAATTTGTTAGGAATAATTTGTTTGCGATGCATATTCATCCAATTCAATGATTCTAGGGAAATCTGAAGGTTAATTTAAGCGGACCTAATTAACTTGGAGTGTCGAGGTTCATAACTTATTGGATTGATAATTGGAAATTGATTTACGTTGCATATATTTCATGTGTGGAGAAGAACCCCTTAGCTATCCCATCATCCATTGATTCATCCAAATTTTGTCTTAAAATCTATTTTCTTTACAATCTGCCCATTTAGTTTAAATTCATCCAACCACAATCCCCCCATATTTTGTTGAGTCGTAGTCATTTGTATTTGTTTTATTTTGTGTTTTTAAGCATTTGGAGTCATAAACACTTTCAAATTCGACCAAATTAAATTTTAGTTTTTGTGTTTTTGAGTCAATTCAAATTAGATTAGCACCCCTAGTTAATCCCCGGTTAGAACGATCCCTACTTACTTCATTACTACAATTGTCACAAATAGGGTTTAATTTGTGTGTCAACATAATTTTCACATCAGTTATGCAATCAATATCATGCTTTGAATGAAATGGGCATGAGTTCTAGTATTTGGAACTATAATGAAATGCATTCCAAGTAGCAACCAAGCAAAGAATGATGAGATCATGCAACGACTTTAGAAAACAAGAAATCACAGATTTATACTCTCCAAAGAACGTTATAGGCTCAAGTCTCACAAGGATGTAGCTTTAGTTTGAATTTCTTCCTTCAAGCATGTTACAAAAACTGATTTTCTCTTTTTGTGATTACATGCGAATTCATAAGCTATAACCATAACCAAGAATATACCAAAGCACAAATCAACTTCCAGCCATGTTTACAACATTCTTTAATAGTCATCCAATTAAAACCAAATACTTATCATTGTGTTGGAAGGTACCCTAAGACATAAACACACAAAAACGACTCAAAACACTCTTTTGAGGCTTTTCAAAACATGTTTTTCAAATTTTTATGTGATTTTCGGAGTTATAAAAACAAAACATACTAAAACACTCTAAAACAACTTAAAAACACCTTAAAACAGTAAGGAACAACATTTGAAGTTATGGGTGATAAAATCCCACAAATTTGCATCAAATATACTTAGTTACCCCCCCCCCCCCCAACACTTAAATCAAACATTGTCCTCAATGTTTTAAGTATAGATTTACATAAAACATAAGTAAACACACAAACAGCATTTAGACATACTAAACATGGTAGAATGTAACCAACAAAGAGAAGAGTTTAGGGACGCAAATCTGGAATTGGAGTGCTTTCTCGGTCTTCCTTTGTTGAATGCATGGGTTGATCTTGGTGATTCCACAAGCTTAATCTTGAATTGGTTTCCTCCCATCGTTGATTTTCCTTTGTGCTACTCTTGAACTGGGCAACAGGATTCTTTTGGTCTCCCCCGAAGGTCTGAGCTTACTCATTTTTTCTGTTTCTTTGTTCAATCTCTCCAATTCGTATTGAAGAGGGTTAGAGGATAGCTCAGCATATGCAGTTGTTGCTTGTCTCCACATGCTTCAATGTATCATTTTCACTTGCCTTACTTGCTCCCCTTTGCAGAAGTGGTCCCTTCTTTGGAAATGTATCAACCGTTGAAGATGACTACTCGAGAGCAACATTAGGTAAGCAACCAGGAATAGATTCCAGGCAGTCGGATCCAGATCGGAAGACTGACTCCAAGTGCCAGCTGATTGCTTCTTTCACTTTGCCATGCGAGTAAGAACAAGGACAAAGAAAAAGACAGGGAAAGAGCATGATATGAGATACTTTTGCTTTTGACCTTGATGATATGAGATACCTTTGCTTTTGAAGAAGCGGTGAATGAATCAGCACATGTATTTCCTCCTGGGTCATCTGTACTCTAGGCATCTGGTATCATCTTTGGGGAAGAAGAAAAAATTGAGTATTTCGAAAGGATTTGCTGGGAGTGCGCCCTCAGAGGTGAGGAAGAGTTGGGCATTTTCTTCAGGTCTGCCTTGCCATAAAAGATGAAGGTCGACATATATAGGGATTTCCCAATAGCAAGTGGTGGTACTGTTCTTTTACCCTTGTCGACAAACGTTTTGATCCCGCAAATCCGGCTTTTTGAAATAGTGACGACTCTTCGATCTTTGAATACGCCTCTTTGATTTTTGAGCAGGCGCCTCTTCGATTTCTGAACGACGCCTCTTCGATTTCTGAATGACGCCCCTTCGCTTTCTGAACGACACATAGTAGTGCGGATGCGGCTCTGTCAGAGATCTTTTGACAAAGTTGCACGCGTTTTCTGAAAAGCAGAGAAAGCGTCGCCGAACTTTGCGCTTGTCGGCAAAAGTGTGTAGTTGCGATGATGGCCTCCACGCGTTTTCAGCTTTGTCAGAGATCTTTTGACAAAGTTGAACACGTTTTCTGAAAAGCCGAGAGATCATTGCCGAACTTTACGCAGGAAAATCCGGCTCTTTGAATCGGTGGTCGTGGCGCATTGGCTTTTTATAAAGGTATCGATCACCTCCAACATACACACTCTGAAGATTTCCCATTCTTGAAAATCGTCACTGGCCCTTTGAAATTTTACTCCATCCAACCCTTATCTTTGAACACCTTTGAAAAATGACTAACTCATCGAACCTTTGCTTAGATTTGAGTCTCAGCAGCGATTCGGTTGCGCCCCGTCAAGGTAATGTATGGCGCCCTTCTTTTTTATCTTCTAATGGCCCTCTTACAGGTGAAGACTCCATAATGACGGATGCAACAACAGCTACGATAGTAGCTAGGAACCTCCTCACTCCTAAGGATAGTAGGCTGCTTTCAGGACGGTCCGATGAGTTGGCCGTTCAAGAGTCCCTCGCTCTCAGTGTTCAGTGTGCAGGCTCTGTGTCCAACATGGGCCAACGTCTACTTGCTCGTTCCCGTCAGGTTGAATCGTTGATGGCAGAGGTGGAAAGTCTCAAGCAAGAGATCAAACAGCTTAAGCACGAGAATAGAAGTTTGCACGTGCTTGCCAACAATTATTCGACGGGCATGAAGAGGAAGCTTGATGAGCTGCAAGAATCTAAAGGTCGGATTCAAAGTGACCATCAAAGGCTTGCTGCTTATCTTCAGAGGCACCTTTTTCCTGGGTCATCCAGCGTTCCACCAAGTATTGAGGCCTCGAATGGTCTATCTTCGATGCCTCCCGCTTTGATGCCTCCTGCTTCGATAGTTTTGCCACGTAGTGGGGCTTCACGTAATCAACCTTTGTGAAGGCTACATCTGCTTTATTATTATTATTTCTTTTTTTTTTTTTTTTTTTTTTTTTTTTTTTTTTTTTTTGAATCAAACGGCATGGAATTGGTCCTTGAATGGAAGGTGATACTTGAAGTGAACCGGCATTGGTTTGAATTCTAGTGTAGGTGCCTGATTCATCAAAATCAGCAAGTTAGTATAAAATGTAATGGAATTTGGAAAATATGACTTACTTGTTTTGTCCGACAAGAACTCAATGACAAACACCACTCCTTTGAAAGTTTCAGGGATATTGGACTTGGCCAGATTGCATGTGATGGTTATGACTTGTCCAATGTCATCAAATTCAACTTCTTTGGGTTTTGTGGTTTCAAATATGTCCTCTTTGATGCCTTCTACATCTTCTCCAGCCACTACCTTCTCTTGAATCATTCTTCTTGGTGTACAAAGTCTTTTGAAGAATTCAACACCATCTAAAACTTGCTGTGTTGCACCAAGAATTGGAATAGCATTTTTCACCTTTGGGAAGGCTTCCACGATGTCCTTTTTACTCTCTTCTTGGTTGGGAATCAAAAACCTGCTAGGAAAAGGGACATTGGGTGGAATAACATCAGAATAACATGGAATTGGGACGTCCTTACTTGTGGTGGGTGGTTTAGAGGGCTTAAGGGGCTGCGGCAAGGGTTATTCTACCCTTGCTGTGTGCATGTCTTCTTCCTCCTCCTCAATTAGCAGCTCCTCATCCACTTCTAGGCTATGTTTGGACATTTTTAGGTCAGCTCCAACCTCCATAGCACTTCCCAAAATGATAGCATTATGGATTTCAAAATCTTCCTTCGAGTTTTCAATAGTTGAGTTGGAGAGTTCACTTTGCTCTTGAATTTGTAAGCCCTGCACCAAACAAATTAATTCATCAAGCTTTTGATTATAATCTATTGACGAACTTGAATTTAATTGAGCATATTGCATATGAAGTTGTGGTGGCTGCATAGGTCTTGAATAGAACTCCTCATATGGCTGCCAATATGCTTCACGTTGAACTTGTTGAGCTTCCCACCACATAGAGTTTGAATGATCCCTCCAATCTCTTTGTGGACATTGATTGGCTGGGGATCCTTGCCTATATGAAGCACCAAATGTAGGGACACTCTGCATTGTGGTCCTTTCGGCATACGGCGACAATTGAGAAGTAAGATTTGCCAATTGAGCTTGAATGCTAGCAAAATCCATATCTTACTTCTCTAGTACCTAAAATCAAAGAAAGAGAACTAAATAAAATATCAAAAGTAACAACAAACAAAGAAAACAACACTAAGTTAGAAACTAAAACGAAAACAACTAAACCAAAAAGAAAAGAACCAAGGGATTAGCAAAGTTGCTAGTCCCCGGCAACGGCGGCAAAATTTGATGCGAGATTTATACGCACACAAATTAAACCCTCTTTTTGACAATTGTAGTAATGATGTAAGTAGGGATCGTTCTGTACCGTGGATTAGGAGGGATTGTTAATCACTTGGATTTGACTCAACAACGTAAAAACACAATATAAAACACTATACTAGACTCAAAGAATGCAAAACTAAACAAACGTAAAAGACTTAAAACAAATCAAATGACTAAGACTTAACAAAATATGGGGGGGGGGAGGGGGGGAAGTTTGATTTGACGAAAATTGAAATAACAAAACAAGTTAATAAACTAAGCAAATTGTAAAACGAATTTGGATTTAATGAATGGAATGAAGGCTAGCTAAGGGGTTCTTCTCCACACATGTTACACTTGCATACAATATTGATTCTCAGTTGGTCTTTCGATAAATTATGAAACTCAACGCCTCGGGTCAATTAGGTCCGCTTAAATTAACCGTCAAGTTTTCCTTAAGTTAATGAATTGGATGGGTTTGCGCAACGCAATTCACTACATTCTCCAAAAGTCCTTTACGTGAACAGCACAATAAAGATACAATCAAAGATCATTAAGCATTATGAAAACTATAAGTGTTGACGAGGCATTCGTTACTATGATGAGCATGAAACTCGTGCCAAGAATTCATTTAACGCGATTGTTTATAAGCAACCTCCACTACTTGTGAATATAAGTTCATAACGATTAGGTGAAACTCATTTATATTCTAGCGTCATATTCATGCATGAAAATTAAGCGCGCATTCTCAATAAACATACATAAATAAGTTATCAATCAAACGGTTAAACAAATTGAATCCACAACTTATGAAATTCCAACGAAAGTTAATCAATTCATATTGCAAACATAAACATAGTTTCGAATCACCCCCTAGCTAAAGGGGGTTTAGTTCCTCATAACTTTGAAATCAAAGAAACACCTAAACATTCCAACAACTCAAACTTGAATTGTATGAACGTTTAGGCACTCTTCTCTTCCATTCCTCATACGTACAAAACAAAAAGAATTGAATTTAAACATTGAAATCAAAGAAACACCCAAACATTCCAACAACTCAAACTTGAATTGTATGAACGTTTAGGCCCTCTTCTCTTCCTCTTCGTTGCGGCACAAGGTCTAAGGAAGTGTTTAGGGCTTTAGGTGTATGTGGAATGGAGTGGGGAATGGTTGGAGTGGCTGCAATGGAGGAGAAGAAATGGTGCAGAAATGGAAGGTGATGCACGGCACAAGGTTGTGTTTGTGTTGTGTGTTGTGTTGTGAATGGAATTGTGATGAATGGAATGAATTGTATGAATGCAATGCATGGTTTTATAGGGAGAGACAACTAGATTGGTTGGTGGAAATCTGAAAATGCAAATGGGAATGCTGGAAATGCAAGGGTGGCCACGGCATGGGTGTGTTTGTGTGTTGTGGCTGATTTGTTTGTTGGTTAAAGCTTGTGAGTGAATGATTAAAGATGCATGTGGATGAATTATAAAATGGGAAAGTATGTGATTGACAACTAGGGTGAATGGTGGCTGCAATGATGAAGTGTGATGGCTGAAAATGGCAAGGGAAGGCATGGCAAGAATGGGTTTTGTGTGCATGTGGCTGAAATTCTTAGGTTATGCATGGGTTAGGATGATTTGTGTTAGGTGATGGGTGCATGTGTTGAATTGGTGGTGCAATGATGAAAGAATAAGTGCATGTGGCTGAATTGAATGAATGTAAAGTGAATGAATAATGAAATGGGAAAGCATGTGCAAGGTTGTAGTTTTAGGGTGTTTGAGTGAATGGTTGAGATGGTTTCTAAGGTGAATGGTTGAGATTGTTTCTAGGGTGAATGGTGTGTTGGATGCATGGCAAGGTATTAGAATGGGCTAGGCCCTTTGTTTTATGTCCTAGAGTGCATACAAGGCCTTCAATTTCGTCCAACACTTTGGCTCCAAGCATAAGCTATCCATCCTTAGCCCAAAAGTGCTCCAAAAGGCCCCAAAATGCATCTTTTTGCTTCCTTAGCCATATGAACCTAAAAACACATGAAAATGGCTTAAACTACTAAAACAACTATGAATTAACAATATAAATGCACGAAAACAAGCTAAGTAAGTTTTTCCAAGGCTGACCGTCATAGAGGAGAGCTAGCCGTGTTGCTTTACTTCTTGGGTTTTGACAACCTCTCGAAAATAAAGCTTTGGGATGGTTGCATGTTAAGCCTTTAAAAGACAGAGGTTCGATCTTAACCACCAATGCGTTCAAGTGCCGAAATTCTGGGTTTTGAATGGTTCAACCTATCGAAGATTGATGTTCGAGGGATGGGTTTATGCTAATCTTGACTTTATTCAATGCTCACGTTGATGTGTTAAGCATTAGCGTTTTTCATTTTTCTTGAAATCTTCATGAGCGCATTTGGTGTGAAGCCAAGTCTAGCTTTGTTATTGCCAACTCCGTAATCATGCTCCTTTAACTTTTTTTGAGTCTCGATGAGGTCACGTTCTTTGTTGTTAACAATGTTTGAAACTTTCTTTTGATAGGAGCATATTCATGCGACTTAATTAGCTTGTTCTTGTGCATTTATGTTGTGTTTCCTTATCTATTTTAGTGTTTAAAGTCACTTTTGTGCATTTTCATATTATAAAGCCAAAGTGTGCAAGAAGATGCAAATTGGAGTCTTTTGGAGCAAAAGAGGAATGAATGAGTTGAAGACTTGAAGAAACGATGAATTCCTACTCCAACGATGAATTCCTACCAAAACGAGGATTCCTACTCAAACAAGGATTCCTACTTGAAGTAGGAAAGTTAACCCTAGGTTTCCCGTTTTGGTAACCTTTCCTAATCTTAAACGTCCGTATTTTCTAGCCACTTTGAAGGCCTTGTAGGCACTTTGGGACACAAAACGAAGGCCCTAAGCCCACTTACACAACCTTGCCGTGCCTTAACCCTTCTTCCCTTCCCTTGCCGTGCAAGGGGGCAATTTTGTCCTAGGTTTGCACTTAAAACACATGCTCCTAACCCTAGCCGCACCTTGCCCTTTTGATTTTTGATTTAAACCTATTTCTCTCCCAAACTAAACCCTAGCCGCACCAATTAATCAATTCCCTCTCTAATTTCTAATTTTATTTCCTTTTTCTAGAAGCCTTTGATTGAATTTTAATTAACCAAAATAAGCTAGGGTTTGTTTTCTGAAGTCATACATATTCCTAACCCTAGCCGCACCCTTCCGTACTTCCCTTGAATCCGTAGCCGTTGATTCATCCAAAATCCATCTCAGCCGCAAATCCCCATCCATTTTCACCCTAAGCCATCTAACTCATATCTCAGCCGCACCTATTCTAAAACCCTAGCTCTTTCTCACTTTTCATTCATATCATTCAGCCACCATAACCCTATGATTCTATTCTAAGCCGTAGCCTCCATCACCCTACTTCCCAACCTTGTCGCAGCCTTCCCCACCCTTCCAGCCACCATACAAACCTTCCTCCATCACTCCACCACCTTGCCGCACCACCATATCACCATAAACCTATCCCTAAACCAGAAAATCATCCAAAAACCACCCACACCATCTCTGCCGCAGCAAAGAGAAGAAGAAAGAGGAGCTTGGACGCGCAGAAATTCAAGTGGATTCGTTGGGCGTTCTAGGTGTAATCAATCTTTTAATCTTTATGTTTAAATTCAATTTTATTTCTCTTTCTGTGAACATGAGAGGCTAAATCCCTAGTTAGCTAGGGGGTGATTCGAAACTATGTTTATGCTTGCAATATGAATTGATTACCTTTGGTTGGAATTTCATGAGTTTTGGATTCAATTCGTTTAACTGCTTGATTGATAACTTATTTGTGTATGTTTATTGAGAGTGCACGCTTAATTTTCATGCATGAATATGACGCTAGAATATAAGTGAGTTTCACCTAATAGTTACAAACTTATATTCACAAGTAGTGGAGGTTGCTTATAAACAATCGCGTTAAATGAATTCTTGGCACTAGTTTCATGCTCATCATAGTAACGAATGCCTCGTCAACACTTATAGTTTTCATGTTGCTTAATGATCTTTGATTGTATCTTTATTGTGCTGTTCACGTAAAGGACTTTTGGAGAATGTTTTGAATTGTGTATGCGCTGTCCCATCCAATTCATTAACTTAAGGAAAACTTGAAGGTTAATTTAAGCGGACCTAATTAACCTAGGGTGTTGAGTTTCATAATTCATCGAAAGACCAACTGAAAATCATTTTGTATGCAAGTGTGACATATGTGGAGAAGAACCTTCTAGCTAGCATTCCATCCATATTTTCATCAAATTCATCTTTACAATCTGTTTTAATTCAAATCTGTGCATTTTATTTAATTTCATCAAAAACTCAATCCCTCTTTACTTTAGTGTTCAATTTAGTTAGAAAGTGTCTTTGTGTTTCTAAGTGTTTTGATTCAAGTTAGTACCCAAATTCGTCCAAATTAGTCAAAGTGCTCAAAACTACCCAGAAAGTGTTTTTAAGGCAGTTTTGAGTGTTTTGGTGCAGTTTTGAGTCTTTTGGTTTGTTTTAGTGTTTTTATTGTTTAGTTTTGCATTCTTTGAGTCTAGTTTAGTGTTTTAACCTTTGTTTTAAGTTTTTGAGTCAGTTTCCAAGTGATTTAGCAATCCCTCCTAATCCCCGGTTTAGAACGATCCCTACTTATTCATATAATACAATTGTCAAAAGAGGGTTAATTTGTGTGTTAAGTTAATTTTCGCATCAAATTTTTTGCGCCGTTGCCGGGGATTAGCAACTTTGCTAATCCCTTGGATTGTTACTTTCTGTTTAGTTTAATTTGTTAAAGATTCTGACCTTGTTTTGTTTTTCTTATTTTAGGTACTAGTGCATGACTCAGAGTTCTCAATCGATTCGTGAGCATATCTTGGACTTTGACAGCGATTTTGAGAGGACTTTGAGACGAAAGAGGAAGCAACACGAATCAAATCCACCAAGCCCGGAACCTGACCTTGAAGAACAAGTCCTAGAAGAGGAAGAGGAGGCCACGGCAAGGATCTTGGAGGAACACACAGCAAAGATCTTTGAAGAACCACAAGTCATGGCCGTGGACACCCGGACACTCAAGGAACTTTCGGCCTTGGGATTGGATAATACCGCACCTTTGTGTATCCAATATCCTCCACCTACCCAGGGGAAGACCGACGAGTTCGAGTTAAAGTCAAACTTGCTTCACCATATTCCGAAATACCATGGGTTGTCCATGGAGGATCCGAACAAGCATCTGAAGGAATTCGAGGTGGTATGTTCAAGCATGACTCCCATCAACGTCGATGGAAGTATACTGAAGATGAAGGCTTTTCCATTCTCTTTAATGGACAAAGCCAAAGATTGGTTGTACGAGTTAGCTCCCGGAACCGTCACATCATGGGAGAGCATGAAGAGAGCATATCTGGAGAAGTTTTTCCCAACTTCTCGAATCATCCTTTTACGAAAAAGGATAAGTGGAATCCAACAAGAAGAAGGTGAGTCCTTTCCTACGTATTATGAACGTTTTAAATCTCTTGTTGCTTTGTGTCCACAGCATCAGATGAAGGAGGAGTTGCTTCTACAGTACTTCTACGAGGGGCTCCTACCAATCGAACGTCAAATGCTCGATGCCTCGGCAGGTGGAGCATTGGTGTACAAAACACCCATGGATGCCAAGGTCTTGATTGCTAACCGAGCGTTGAACGCTCAACAATACGAAGGAGTAGGCCAAAGAGGACCCCCACGGCAGCAAGTAAATGAGGTAAGTTCCACACCCGATCTTCATTCACAATTAGCTAATCTTGCTTTTATTATGTCTCAGATGGCCGAAGGAATGAGGATGCAAGGACCAATTGTGTGCAGAGTGTGTTCTATCCAAGGACATGCTTCTGAGAAGTGCCCACAACTCATAGAAAATGGTGGATGGGAAAGTGCAAATGCAATTGGATTTCAAGGCCAAAACCAACCAAGGAATGATCTGTATTCTAACACCTATAATCCAGGTTGGAGAGACCACCCGAACTTCAAGTGGAGGGAGCCCCAACAACCACCACAACAAGGAGGTTTTAGACAACAACCCCCGGGTTTCTTCACTAAGCCATACGTACCCACACATGCTCCACAACAATCTGCCCCAAATGCTTCAGGTACGTCCCTAGACAATGATACACTTCTTAAGTTACTAACTAATTTGTCTCAGGGGAAAGAGAATCAAGCCAAAGCAATGCAAAATCAAGAAAAAAGGGTGGATCAATTGGAGAAACAAATTGGGCAGATTGCGGAGTTTGTAGGGCAATTCCGAGACCAAGGTAAGCTCCCAAGCTCAACCATTCCAAACCCAAAGGGAGGGTTCGAAACCGCCAATGCAATCACCTTAAGAAGTGGCAAGGAAGTTGGAACCACTTCACAACCACCAAAATCAAGCCAAGAAGAGGATGAAAGGTTGCTGCAAGAGGAAGAGAGCAAGGGCAAAGCCACGGCAAGGGTGGAGCAACCTTTGCCGCAACCACTTCAAGCTCCTAGGTCGTCCAACAAATGTAAGGTAAGTCCAAACTCAATTGTTTCTAATGTGATTCCACCAAACGTGCCCTTTTCTAGCAGGTTTATGCAAGCCAAGATAGATGAGGATGAAAAAGACATCCTGGAGACGTTTAGGAAGGTGCATGTCAATATCCCACTCCTTGATGCAATAAAGCAAATTCCAAAGACGCTAAGTTTTTGAAGAAGATTTGTACAACAAGGAAACGGATTCGGGAGAAAGAGGTGGTACATGTAAGTGAGAATGTCTCTGCAATATTGCAAAGAAAGCTACCACCTAAATGCAAAGATCCAGGTAGTTTCACCATCCCTTGTGTAATTAGTAATAAAAGGTTCAAACATGCTATGCTAGATTTAGGTGCATCAATTAATGTCATGCCATACTCTGTTTATGCATCTATGAATCTAGGAGAGCTTAAAAATGATGGTGTTATTATTCAATTAGCCGATCGATCTAATGCATACCCAAGAGGAGTTTTGGAAGATGTTTTGGTGCAGATAGACCACTTGATTTTTCCTGCAGATTTCTATGTGCTTGACATGGAGGATTCAACCCACTCTCCACCATCGCCACCTCTTACTTGGACGACCTTTCATGAAAATAACCCACACCAAGATTGACATGGCCAAAGGAGCCTTAACTATGGAGTTTGGTGGTGATATGATTAATTTTAAAGTTTCTGAATCTATTAAGAATACTAATGATGTTTGTTCTTGTTTTTCCATTGGTATAATTAAAAATTTAGGGCAGGAACGTTCAACACCAATCAAGTAGGATACATCTAGAACCACCATCGAGGAAGGAATTAGAGTGGAGCACAAGGAGCACGCCACTACCCTAAAAATACCCAATATGGCCATTCCTAGTGATAAAATTGGCGAGATGGTGGCTGCCCTAGGGGCATTGCCATAACATCCTGGTAAGTCTCCAATCCCAATTGCAATTCCCATTTCAACTAATAGGTTGTTACCTTCTTTGGTGCAGGTGCCTAACCGATTTAAAGGTGGTGGGAGCATTTACAGGGACTTTAGGAACCCAAACGCCAAAATCAGGGAGGATCACTACCCCCTCCCATTCATTGAGCCATACTACGAGAATTTCAAGGAACATACCCCTCTATGCCGTGAGCCCTAGTGAAGATTAAAAGAAGGTATCGTCCGGCTGGAAGACGTTAAAGCAAGCGCTTCGTGGGAGGCAACCCATGCAATCACCAAAGAGAGGATGACATTTACACTCCATAACCAGATTTGCATCCCTAACCTCTTCTCTTTGTTGTTTACATTCTGCCATGCTTAGTGTGTTTAGTTGCTATTTTTATGTTTACTTTTGTTTGGTGTGATTTTAAGCTTAAAACATTGAGGACAATGTTTGATTTAAGTGTGTGTGGGGGGGGGGGGGGGTAACTAATGTTGTTGATGCAAATTCGTGGGAATTTATCACCCATAACTTCCAATGTTGTTCCTTGCTGTTTTTAAGTGTTTTTAAGCTATTTTAGAGTGTTTTAGTGTGTGTTGACTTAAAAATCCGAAAATCCCCTAAAAATTTGAAAAATTGTGTTGAAAAACCCAAAAAGAGTTGTTTTTGTGTGTTTGTTTGTGTCGTAGGTTACCTTCCAACACAATGATGAGGATTTGGTTTTTAATTGCATGATGGTTAAAGAAAGTTACAAACATGGATGAACGTTTGATATACTCATTGGTTTATGCTTGTTTATAGTTATAGTTTACGAATTCACATGTAATCACAAAGAAAAAAAATTAGTTTGTGTAACATGCTTGAAGGAAGGAACTTAAACAAACGCTACATCCCTGTGAGACTTGAGCCTAAACGTTATTTGGAGAGTTAAAATCTGTGCATTATTGTTTTCTAAAGTCGTTGCATGATCTCATTAATCTTTGCTTGGTTACTACTTAGAAGGCGTTTCATCACTTAGTTCCAAATGCTAGAACTCATGCCCATTACATTCAAAGCATGTTATTGAATTGCATACCACATATTCAAGATGAAGTTGTGTAGTGACCACCATCAAAGCCAAATAAGCCGTGTGCCCTTCACTCATTTTATGTTTAAGTTAACCCCATTGAGCCGTGTTAGCCATGTTCTTTGTTAACCCATATCATCCTCACCTAGCTTAGATTAGGACCATCCGTACCCTTGTTCTTGAAGCATAGTAAGCATGACTGAAAATGAATTCCTTTTGATTAATATGTTGCAGAAAATAAGTGTGGGGGAAGGAGTATTTATGTGAGTTTATGTGCCATATGCACGGCGAGAAAAGAAAAAAAAAAAGAAAAAAAAAAGGAGTTGAAAAGAAGTGAAAAGAGTTCCAAAGTATTGTTTGTTGAAGTAAGGGCCCAAAACAATGAATTAGGCCCTAAGAGTTGTTTGAATCTCCCCTATTTGTCTAAAAGTTGATTTCTACATTCTAAGTGAATTCTAAGTCTTAATTTCATTACTTTGCTACTATTGCTTAAAGAACTTTTGTTTACTCCTATCTTTCCTTGTTAGCCAATACCCCAAAGCTCCGTTACAACCCTTGACTTCTATCTTGAGTGTTGTGCATTTCAATTTGTGGAGTTTGAATTTGGTATGAGCATATGGGGTCACTGGTTCTCGCATCTAAGTAGTAGCATTCCATTCATGAGATCATATCTAAACATGTTTAATTACTCCAGAAATTGCGTTCTTTGTTATAACATATGTGAGTACTAGTCTTTCATGTTTACATCAATCTTCTCACATATAACTAGTATAGGGTGTGTAGTCAGAAAATTTGAGTGAAAATTGAGTGCATAACTAGTGAGGAATTGAGGGAATTTTCTAAGGCATGTTACTACATTCAAAATGTGTTTTAATTGATTAAATGCGAACTAGTGAATGGTGACTATGATTAAGTATGTGCTCGAGGGGAAGGAAGACTAAAAGCTATGTGAGTAATGATCTTTGACATGTCATGTTTCGTTGAAAATCCCTGAGGCAAACGTTGGAAGGTTTAGGTTTCGTTTTGTTTGTTTTGTTTCGTCTTATTTTCTTTAGTTGTTTTGTTTTGCTCGAGGACTAGCAAAAGTTAAGTGTGGGGGAATTTGATAGGAGCATATTCATGCGACTTAATTAGCTTGTTCTCGTGCATTTATGTTGTGTTTCCTTATCTATTTTAGTGTTTAAAGTCACTTTTGTGCATTTTCAGATTATAAAGCCAAAGTGTGCAAGAAGATGCAAATTGGAGTCTTTTGGAGCAAAAGAGGAATGAATGAGTTGAAGACTTGAAGAAACAATGAATTCCTACTCCAACGATGAATTCCTACCAAAATGAGGATTCCTACTCAAACAAGGATTCCTACTTGAAGTAGGAAAGTTAACCCTAGGTTTCCCGTTTTGGTAACCTTTCCTAATCTTAAACGTCCGTATTTTCTAGCCACTTTGAAGGCCTTGTAGGCACTTTAGGACACAAAACGAAGGCCCTAAGCCCACTTACACAACCTTGCCGTGCCTTAACCCTTCTTCCCTTCCCTTACCGTGCAGGGGGGGCAATTTTGTCCTAGGTTTGCACTTAAAACACATGCTCCTAACCCTAGCCGCACCTTGCCCTTTTGATTTCTGATTTAAACCTATTTCTCTCCCAAACTAAACCCTAGCCGCACCTATTAATCAATTCCCTCCCTAATTTCTGATTTTATTTCCTGTTTCTAGAAGCCTTTGATTGAATTTTAATTAACCAAAATAAGCTAGGGTTTGTTTTCTGAAATCATACATATTCCTAACCCTAGCCGCACCCTTCCATACTTCCCTTGAATCCGTAGCCTTTGATTCATCCAAAATCCATCTCAGCCGCAAGTCCCCATCCATTTTCACCCTAAGCCTTCTAACTCCTATCTTAGCCGCACCTATTCTAAAACCCTAGCTCTCTCTCACTTTTCATTCATATCATTCAGCCACCATAACCCTATGATTCTACTCTAAGCCGTAGCCTCCATCACCCTACTTCCCAACCTTGCCGCAGCCTTCCCCACCATTCCAGCCACCATACAAACCTTCCTCCATCACTCCACCACCTTGCCGCACCACCATATCACCATAAACCTATCCCTAAACCAGAAAATCATCCAAAAACCACCCACACCATCTCTGCCGCAGCAAAGAGAAGAAGAAAGAGGAGCTTGGACGCGCAAAAATTCAAGTGGATTCGTTGGGCGTTCTAGGTGTAATCAATCTTTTAATCTTTATGTTTAAATTCAATTTTATTTCTCTTTTTGTGAACATGAGAGGCTAAATCCCTAGTTAGCTAGGGGGTGATTCGAAACTATGTTTATGCTTGCAATATGAATTGATTACCTTTGGTTGGAATTTCATGAGTTTTGGATTCAATTCGTTTAACTGCTTGATTGATAACTTATTTGTGTATGTTTATTGAGAGTGCACGCTTAATTTTCATGCATGAATATGACGCTAGAATATAAGTGAGTTTCACCTAATAGTTACAAACTTATATTCACAAGTAGTGGAGGTTGCTTATAAACAATCGCGTTAAATGAATTCTTGGCACTAGTTTCATGCTCATCATAGTAACGAATGCCTCGTCAACACTTATAGTTTTCATGTTGCTTAATGATCTTTGATTGTATCTTTATTGTGTTGTTCACGTAAAGGACTTTTGGAGAATGTTTTGAATTGTGTATGCGCTGTCCCATCCAATTCATTAACTTAAGGAAAACTTGAACGTTAATTTAAGCGGACCTAATTAACCTGGGGTGTTGAGTTTCATAATTCATCGAAAGACCAACTGGAAATCATCTTGTATGCAAGTGTGACATATGTGGAGAAGAACCTTCTAGCTACCATTCCATCCATATTTTCATCAAATTCATCTTTACAATCTGTTTTAATTCAAATATGTGCATTTTATTTAATTTCGTCAAAAACTCAATCCCCCTTTACTTTAGTGTTCAATTTAGTTAGAAAGTGTCTTAGTTTGTGTTTCTAAGTGTTTTGATTCAAGTTAGTACCCAAATTCGTCCAAATTAGTCAAAGTGCTCAAAACTGCCCAGAAAGTGTTTTTAAGGCAGTTTTGAGTGTTTTGGGGGCTGTTTTGAGTCTTTTGGCAGGAGTTTTACGAAACCTTACGGTGGTTTTAAAACTTTAACATCGCCTAGCTGTGTCAGAGGTAAAACTGCATTTGTCTTGAGTAACTTTATATTATCCTTGTACAGCTGTGTGTTGCCTTTGCTTTGTCTTTCTTGGTTAAAACCTTGGATTAGGAGGCGGCTTCGGGATAGTTCATCCACCTTGATGTTAATTATGGTCCTTGTTCCCTTTGGCATGATGTTTATGGCCGATCCACCATCCACAAGCATGCGGCTAACATTGTGCTCCCTTACATACCAGAGACGAATAGAGGACGATTGTGACATTTGGATCTCAGCAGCAAGTCTTTATCAGCATAGTTGTTTGCGTCATAGGCAGCACAACATGTGGCATATTCATGTGGTCGAAGCTTCAAACCTTCATCCTTGCTGTCTTACACTTCGTGGTCGTTAGGACTCGCTAAGACCACTACTAGTGCTTTTCGCATCTCCTTGAGCAATTATAGTGCCTCATCAATGCTAAAGTGTGCCAGCAGGCTTTATTTGGGCGTGGGAGTTTTCTCTTCCTCGATGGTCATAACTTTACCTTTTGAGGGCTCTTCTATCTCTATATCAACCATGTGGCAGGCAGCAGCATTGCATTGTTGGAAAAAGTCCTTTAGGAAGTACTCGTTCAAAGAGACGGGAATGCATGGCTCTTGCTTCATAATTTCCCCAGCGTACGTTGGCTTAGCAGCTTTTACGTTCGTTTTGGGCTTCGTATTGTTGCAGCGACGGTGGTTTCTCCCTTGTTCCATCTTTGGCCATGCGGCTTGTGGTCTTGGCTTCCTTGTATTTTTGTAGGTCACCAATGTCCACCCTTATTTATTGTCGGTAAGTGTATTTTGGTCACTTTCCCACAACGATGATTGTGCAGAATGTGTCGGTAGCTTAAGAATGGACGAGAGTGGTCATGCGTCATTTGGAGAGGCATGGGATCGAAGAAACCAAACATGATTGTAGTAGTGTGTGTTGCAGCCGTGTCTTCAAGGTTAATCTCAATTTACCTTTGTTGTGCTAGTTTTATGATAAGCTCCTTAAAGATAAAGCATTTGCCAACAGGATGACTCATGATACGATGGTACTTGGAGTCCCTAGGATCATTAACATGATTCATCTTTTGGGGGTGCTTGCATTTAGGTAGCTCAATCACCTTATTTTCTAGCAAGTCATCTAGCATTACAGCCACGTCAAAGTCAGGAAAAGGGTACATCTTCTGCTCCAGTTCCCTCAAGGTGTTTTTGTATCTGTCTTGGGTGTGAGAAGGCTCACCTCTTTTCATCTCCTTCACTTTGTTCTTGGAGAAGATCTTGACGAGTGCGGATGAGGTCCCGATAAGGGTAGTGTTGACGGTAAAAGTTTCCTTAACTGGCTTCTTCTCAGCCTTGTCTACCTTTGGGGCAAACACCTTATCATTTTTAAAGTCGGTGATCGGGTCCTTCTTCCCATGATTGGCGATACTCAGCTCCATGTCATTGGATCGAGTTGCCAGCTCCTCAAATGTTCTCGGCTTTATGCCTTGGAGGATGTAATGTAGCCCCTAGTGCAGGCCTTGAACACATATCTCAATGGCGGAGGTTTCAGAAAGTCGATCTTTGCAATCCAGCCTTCATGAATGCCATCTATTGATGCAGTCGACGACAGGTTCATCCTTCCATTGTTTCATACTTGTCAGCTTCAACATGGTTACGATGCGACATGTGCTATAGAAGCGGTTAAGGAATTCTTTTTCAAGCTGGTCCCAGCTGTTAATGGACTCGGGCTCGAGGTCAGTGTACGATTCAAAGGCGTTACCCTTCAACGAGTGCACGAACTACTTGAGGAGGCAGTCTCCCTTCATCCCAGCATTGTTACAGGTTTCTATGAAATGGGCAATATGTTGTTTAGGATTTCCTTTTCCATCGAATTGGATGAATTTTGGTGGATGATGACCCATTGGCATCCTTAAGGCGTCAACCTTCTTGGAGTAGGGTTTTGAGTACAGCACGGAGTCTTATGAGCTCGCTTCAGACTGCACCTTGATAGTGCTTGTGATCATCTCTTGTAGATGTTTGATAAAGAGAGATCCTATGAGCGTGGTAGCTCGGTCCACCTCCAGCTTCTCTTCGGCTTTCTCCATCAGAGGCTCTTCTTCTTCATCGGTTTCTTTCTTTAGTGGATCAACCTTTAGGTCAACTTTCTCGTCGTGCTGCGCCTCCAGACGGTTGACAAGTGTAGCAACCTGTAAGTCATTTTCTTTCACGGTCCTTGTCAGCCTTGCGATTGCTTTGCTTATTTGTGCCAGATACTCCTCGATTGAAGTCGCACCAGTAGTCATGACTTGCATGGCTATGGGATACGAGCTGCTGCTTGAGTCAGCATCGAAAGTTGTTGTACTTCCTTTCGGGTGCAAATATAAGGATAATATAATGGCACAAGTGAGGATGTCGAACCATGGAGACTGATAAATAACTTACTAAAACCTTTGAGTCTTACATATTAGCATTAGTTAATGACTCCTATGATTTAAAATTGGGGGTTTTGAGTAAGTTTTGGCAAAGAAACAAGGACAGAAAGATAAGGGAAAAATTAACTATCTAGAAACAAACCTAAGATATGAAATAGGTTAGAAATGTTTTTAGAACATAAATATGACTTAAAATGAGCTAAGGCCTTCCCCTAAACTATCATGGATCAATGAGATGATCTTTTAACTTATCCATTTCAAATGCATAACTAAGATGTTCACATATCTAGCATAGCACATAACTAGATTGTATGAATCCTCACTTTCTTTGCATGTGAGATGCATGTCATATACTCAGATTTAGCACCTAGAAACTCATTAAGAATGAAAAGGATCATGAACATCACATGAACCCTAGAACATGGCATTTATCCTAGATTTTCATGGAATCAGTTTACATGATTAGTTATGAACCTAACCACATGTTGCTAATGAATGAAAGAAGATATGGTGGTCATCCTTATCATTCTCAACAGAAAGCAAACGTAAACAATGTAGCTAAGCTTGAAAATATGTGCTTAAAACAATTGAAGACAGAAAACTGATTCTAGCTTGCAAATGAAATTGATAAACTAAAATTGCATCATAACATTAATTCAATCATGTCTAGGGCTTCAAAGAAGCCTTAAGTATCCATAAACTAAATTAAAAACATAACAAAATACATAAAAAGTTAGGAAGGCGAGACCCTAGAAAATGCTCAAGGCTAAAGACTCCTGCTCTCTCCAGATTCTATGTTTTTCTATTTTTTTCTCCTCTTCTCCCCTCATGTTATGTATTTGCACCTCCTATTAAAAGGCTTAGGAGTTATCTAACATTTGACACATTTACATCCTTGAATTGACCCTCATTTATAGCTCATTACAATCAGCTTTTAGTAAAGGAATAACTGAAAACTAGCTATTATTAGAATTTGTAACTAAACAACTCCTTTTTATTCTGTCATAATTTCTTGTCAAAACCTCCTAATCAAAAGTTGTAAAGACTATCAGAAAGAAGACTTCTAGGGCTTTCTAACCACATATGGCCCATTTTCTAATTCGTTCTGAGCACTTTGGGGCAAAGCTCGCAAGTTGGATGTTCTGCAAGGGCCTTTTCTAGCGGATCTTGGGCCACTTGTGGGCTATGGTTTAGTCTTGGACGAGTTGGGCTTCAAACTATCCATTCTAGGCTCTTAAGATATTCAAAATAAGATGATTTCTTCAAGCCCATACTTTCATCCTGAAATACAATACAAACAACAAAATACCTTGTGCTGCATAGAGATTTAAGTCAATAACCTAAGCAAAAGAGGGCGTAAAAGTATAACTTTATGCACTCAATAGAAGTCAACAACTCAGAGTACCTCCTTGGGCTTTCTTCCCTTGGCACTCTCAGCGAGGCCAGGGTGATCACTGGCTCGTGCATTAGGTGCTCCTACTCTTTCGGCAGAGTTGATGTAGGGTTAGAAAGGCATGGCAAAGAGAGAGCTCTTGCCTTGCTTCGGGTTGTAACGCCCAAAGCGCCACCACTAGCGGCAAGGATGTTCTTGTTCTTCGCGTTGGTTGCGAGAGTAGCTTGATCATTTCTTGATGCCATGTGCTTCTTGTGGATTTGAAGACAGAAATGAGAGGCACAGATGTCCCACTAAGCGTGCCAAATTTGTAAACAAGAAAATTCTATAACGAATGAAACAAGAACACATATACAAAGTAGATTTGAACGATTGCTTCAAGTTTTGAGCTTGAAGTAATGCGTGGATAGTCTTCACCTCAAAGTTGCGGTAAAGGTAGTGTTGATGTAGGATTTCGTTGATTTAAGGGTCTTTGCGACTTGATCTTGAATCGAACGTTGTTACAAGTTTTAAGCTTGCAACAAAATCATGAAAGAATCAGCACAAGTGCTTGTTGATTCTTCAAGGGAATGCTTCGGCTTTGGTCGAAAGAAAGCTTCCGCTTTGGTTATACGTCCTTCGAAGAGAGCTTTGGCAGCGTATTAGTCTTCAAAGATTTGCGCAAAGATTCTTCTTTTGTGAGAATTTCAGCCTTTCAATGTAGAAATTGTTAACCTTAAATGTAGAAATTGTCGACCTTCTGCTTGTCTTAGGACCTTGTATTTATAAACTTCCAAAGCCATGCCTTTCGGTGGATTTGGCTTTAATTTGTGTCTTGATTTGTCCATGGGAGAACTTAGGCATGTTTTATGTCTTAATTTCAGCCACTTTCCCTTACCTTGGCCGAATTATAGGGCTTGTTACCTATTTTGTGAGCAATCTTCACTTCTTGCTTGTTTTGTGAAGATGCTTTAGCTTTTACCTTGCCGATTTTAAGATGGATTTTCTCCCTTTTGGCGACTTTTGGAAAGGTTTTATACTTCCTTTGCTTGATTTGTGTAACACATGTCTTTGATAACTTGTCCATTTGTGATGAGTCATATGCCACGTGGAGCTTTGTGATGTATCATTTATATGCAACGAAATTTACATGTCTACAGTAATGATTTGACCTTATATTGTCTACAAATCTCTTCGACAAGTCTGAAGCTTTACTCACCCTGAACATATAGTATACAAAGGCCAAACTTTTACAAGACTATTAACATCCACATGTGAAGCAGTTGCTTGCCAAAGCTCTTCAGCCCTCTTATATCTGTTTTCTCTCTTTAACAACGCAAACACTACAACCCCAGTGTGGGTTCTTAAGGTCACTATTGAGAGGTCAATCAATTTGTATAGCTTCCAGAGGGCTTTAAGCAACACATAGGCTTCACCTCTTTAGTAGCTTAATTGTACCATACAATATGAAGCATTATTAACATATTCTTCAACTATACTAGAACGTCAAACATTGTAGTTTCAAAAAATTAGTTGGGTTCCCATGGATATGGTTTGGAAGAAACTCATTTATTAACTCTTTGAAGGCCTCAAGCATTCTCTACTCCAACATTTACAAGAACTATGAAGTCGCAAGCTTCAATAACCTATAAAGCCATATTTGACAACATGCAAGTATTATATTTTATCTTTACTTACCAATGATGGTAAATGGGAAGCTTCGGTGGGTGATGCACACTAGTGTCCAAGGAAAATCATATTGTATCGTTTCTCCAACTCTTCAACAATGCGAGAATAACCCAACTCTTCACCACTTCAAAATTGCTTTGCACACTCTTGCTCAAGATTGTGCAAAGCAAAATCATATTATATGATTCCTCTGAACCTACAACTACTACAATATGTGGTTTGTCTCGCACACTCTTGCTCAAGAGTGTGGAAACAAAATCTACTTATGTGAGCTCTCCCACATTTTCTTGTTCCTAAATATAAAAAAAGGGGCAAAAAAAAGGCATTAAAAAATCTACCCAAAAAACAAAAGTAATTAATTTTTTATATTTAATTAATAATTAATTATTAATTGTTAATCAACTATGACATGTGGAAGAGGTCCAACAAAGCTTTGATACATAAGATACAATTACAACATGTAGAAAACCTCACACTCTTAATCAAGACTGTGCGAAGCAAATCAATTTATATGGTTATCCGAACCTTCAACACTACAACATGTAGAGAGCCTTGCACACTCTTGCTTAAGACCATGTAAAACAAATCAATATATATGGTTATTCGAACCTTCAACACTGCAACACGTAGAAAGCCTCGCACACTGTAGCTCAAGACCGTGCGAAGGAAAATCAATTTATAGGGTCATATGACTACCTTGGTGTAAATTCAAATTATGAAAGGGTGAAACTTCACACACCCTTGAAAAAGGGGGGAAGGGGGGAGCTTCACATGTTTATAGCTTCAACCTTGTGTCCAAAGAAAAAAGTTTCAACCACAAAGCTTTCCATTATATGTTACTATACTTTGGTACTCAGAAGTTTTGTGATTACTCAGCAGCTCGGGTTTTCCAAATCCTCAACCAAGAAGGTTTCCTCACTCGGGAACTTGGGGGAGCACTGTTTGTACCATACTTCACCACTCCAGAAAATACAGTGCATCGGTCAACTCCATACCTTCAAGGACCCACTGAAGAGTTCATGTGGAGGCACCTCTGCCAAAGCACATGAGTTCCTCTCCAATCAAGAGACCATTCACAATACGACACGTGTCAATATTAGAATAAAGCTCCTAGAGTCCCGCATCACCTGCAAACTAGAGTTGGAGATTCTCCTCAACTATGAAAGGAGTATGTTCTCCTACAATTAATGCCTAATGTCATTATTGTACTTAAACTTGTCATTAGAACTCACTAATGATGATTATGTTTGAACCTATGTATTGCGAAAACTCTTCACTATTAATAAGAACTTCTCTACCCTCGTGGACGTAGCCTAACTTTGGGTGAACCACGTATATCTTGTGTTTGCATCCTCATCTTTATCATCTTACATATTATCTTCACTAGGTGACTGAAGCAACCTTGTGAAGGTCACAAACTTGACATTTTAAGTTGTTCCAAAGTCTCACTGATTTTGTGCATCAACAGTGGGTAAGGACAAGGATATTTTATTCTAGACCCATCATGAGGTTTTTCCTTACCCATTATTCCAGCTAATCCCAGGAAATCAACAGGCAACTTTGAATTGGGAATTAAGAGTCATGATTTTATTGATAACAATTGTTAAGATAGAATTGAGTTTTGGCAAGTTCTTGATCAGAACATTGTTAGGAAGATTTGTAATATTCCTATCCCTATGGAAAATAAAAGCAATTCTTTTGTTTTGGGACCTTCGTCTAATGGTGAGTTCCCAATAAAGTCGGCAACTTGGATTCAGAGCCAAAATAATCAAGATGTAAGCAGACAAAAGTTGCTGAAGAAGTTGTGGAAGTTGTTAATTCTCCCAATGGTTTTTTGTGTGGCTCTTAAGATCATGGAAGGCTTCATACTAAGGTTCGGGTGAGTAAATTTGTACATAATAGTGATAAATTATGTCCTTTATGCAGCAATGATAAAGAGAATCCAGATCATCTTTTTCTCAATTGTGAGTATGCAAAGTTGATTTAGAATTTATCTCCAGTAAGTCCTTGGAATAATAATTAGGTGCATTTTAATAATATAATAGATTGATGGAAACTTTAAATACCACAAAGTTGAAGGATTTGAGTGACTTGAGTAAATCTCTCCTTGATTGCTGGCAAATTTGAAATGATAGAAATAATAAGTATTTAAGAGCACAAAGCTGGAGTATCTCAATTGCAGCAAGTGTAGGTTTGTTCTATTTTAACGATAATTGTAAACAGAAATCCAATAGTGGCACCAGTACCCTGCATCTCATTAAATGGCAACCCCCCATCATGGTTATATTAAATTCAATTTTGTTGGATCGATCAGTTCATAGAAAACTCAAGCTTTTGTTAAAAGGAATAAGGAGAGGAAACCAGTTGTTGCTAAAGCTTTTGATCTAGATGGTGTCACAATCTCTATGGCAGAACCAATGGCTTTAAGGAAGGCCTCAAGTATGCTAGACGTCAAGGTTTCAAGAGCATCATGGTGAAGGGGGATTCCAGGCTAATTATTCAAGCAGCGTAAGGTGCTTGGGATATGTTGGGGCCCCTTACACCAATTGTGGATAATATTAGATGGCTAGCCTCAAAATTTCAATGCATTTCTTGGAATCATATCTACAGTGAAGCAAACTTTGTGGTTGATGCACTGACACATTTTGGCTCACCTGATCAAGTTCTTACTTCTAAGAGTATTGTTTACCAAATTTAGCTATAGATGGTTTTAGGTTTAATTGTATGGGAAATGATTGTACGAGAAGTTTCAAAGAAGAAAAAAAAAAATGGAAACCTTTATATATACTCATAAACAACTCTAATTAATCTACATATCTCCATTGTTGGACAAATTGACTCACGTCAACAGTTACAATTGACTGACTAAACAACTTTAATTTTAATTTATTTCTGTGGACATGATTTTTATAAAGTGATTTATAATATGAACAATTTCGATCATAAGCACGAAGTTCTATAAATCGACTACTAAAAAAAAAGTAAAGAATTCTTCCTGCTTCTGTTTTGATCTTGTTTTCCTCTCTCCCTCTTTCTTCTCGCACTTCAGCTTCACAAAAAGCCTAAATCTAAAAGCTTCACAGTCGCCAGCCCTTTGCTACGACTTGGGGCTGACGGCAACCCCTTTCCTCCTTTCTTTTAGCCTCCCTCCCTCCTCCTCTCTGTCCTCCCTCACTTTCAAACCTCTATTTTTCTCTCCTATCTTCCCCTTCTCACTGATCAGGCCCTCCCCCCGCCATATCTCCTATCTTGTTCCTTCTTCCTCTATCCACGTCTCAACACCTCTCTTTAGTTGGGTGGAGTGAGGCTATTATCCTTCATATCGATAACGGCCTAATTTTGTTTCTTCTACACTAGCATGTTAGTCATGTTCACAGCGGTGGTAGTTCGGGTAAACATGTGGTTTGATTTACAGGTGGTTTGATTTGAAGATCTAAAGCTATTGAGGCATCCTATCGATTGGATTAGGTTTGCTGAGGCATACCCTTTGGAAGCTTCAACTCGATCCTTTAGTTTGGTTTGTGGTGCTGGCTGGCTACAGATTCATTACGGTGTAACACATGGCCTCCAAGTTGAGGCCGTTACCATTACCATTGGAATTTTGATGCACACTGGCCCATATCGTTGCTTCAATATGAGGATTACTGCTTCAATTTTGCTGTATTGCGATCCATGTGGACTTGGTGTCCACAAATCTTACCTTTTTCCCAATCGGAGAAAATGCTTGGTGGCTTTTGGCGCTAAAGATTTTATGCAGATTACTCTGGGCTCTTGGTGGCGGGGACGATGAAGTCCATGGTGGCTTTGTAATGTCATGGGATTTGCAACCTCTGTTGTCCTTGCTACCCACACACACATGTGGTCCTGTAGCCCACGCATTCTACCGCATTTGTACTCATGTCTTCTGTATGGACACGTCATCAGCTTTAGTTAAGTTCTAAGTATTTGTTTTGTAGCGCTTTGAGCGGGTTAGATTAGTAGATTTTGTGGTGCTTTTGTGATCTGTTTATGGCACTCAAGCAATTTATGTGGCTTCGTTGCTAATAACTTTATGTCAATTACCGGTGTTAGAACTGTCATATCTACCGGCTTTGTGACAGTTTTATACAGAACTCCTATTTGTGTTGGTTTATTGTAGTAGCAGTATAGCGGTTTAAAATCTTGCATCGTGTGTGAACTACTCCAGATCAAGAAATTAATTACTAGAGAAATTATACTTATTTAGCACCTCTTGTATTTAGTTGTTCTTAGTAATGAAACACATTATCGCTTCTATAGAAACAAAAAAAAAAAACAAAAAAAACAATCTTGAAGAGGAAAGTCTTTCTCTCACACTAAACCCTCTTAGGTTTATGTGTGTATGACTACTGGGTCTTTTTCACGCTAAGGCCGACTTCTTGGGTTCATATATGTATGACTGATGGGTCGTCTATACTTTTACCGGCTCAACTTTTTTGATGGCGGATCCTTTCTCCAATATATTATACCACCAATCTACCTTCTTGCTACAGAAAAGAGGAGAAAAATAAGAAGGAAGCCAAAGTCTGGAGACGAAGAGCAAAAAATTGCTTATAAAATACAGCTGTTGGCGGTTATAATTGAACATAAGTATGTAGTACATTAAATGGTTGAAACTTCGAAGAAAATAGCTCCTTTTTTTAATGGTGGGATGTTTGCTGAGCGGCAGCAACATTTTGAATTCTTCTCAACCCTTCATATACGGCCAATATACACGGTCAAATATACATACTACATATTAGAAAGTTATATTCACACACTATACATACTAATCAACGGAATAAAAATTATTATTAGACATTAATGTGTAAATGACTAAAAAAGTGTATAAAATTATTTTTCTATATAATATTTGTATGATATAATGGTGATATGAAAGCTAGCTAGCTTACATATGCATAGGCATGCATGACATGGTGGGTTTTGTTTGTCCTCGTATAGTGGAGTTTGCTTTGAAAGGGTCAGCTTTATAATTTAATATTTGTGATAGTTTATCAATAAGCTGCTCTACAATCTATATCATATATAAGCCTAAACTTCCAACTTCACAGGTGCTTCACCAACCAATTGTTCCTTGGTCACTAGGTTACTGATATGAAAATTAACTTAACACACAAATTAAATCTTTTTTTGACAATTGTAGTATATATGTAAGTAGGGATCGTTCTTAAACCGGGGATTATGAGGGATTGCTAAAACACTTTAAACTGACTCAAATAGATAAAACTAAGCTTTAAAACACTTAACTAAACTTAAAATACTCAAAACAAGTTCACAAGACTCAAAATAAGCTAAAAACACTCAAAACTGCCTAAAAACACAAACTGGGTAGATTCTGACTCTAAACATAATATTGGACAAATTCTAGTTTCAACTTGACTCAAAACACTTGAAAACACAATCTAAAACAGATCCTAACTAGTTAGACACTCTAAAATAAAGGGGGATTTGGTTTTGGACGAAAATAAAGTAAACAAAACAAGAACTAAAACTAGGCAGATTTGCACGAATTTGGTGGAAATAGATGGATGATGGGCTAGCTAGGAGGTCTTTCTCCACACATGAGATACTTGCATACAAAACAATCTCCAGTTGCTTTTTCAATGAATCATGAACCTCAACACCCTACATTAATTAGGTACGCTTAAATTAACCCTCAGATTTTCCTTAAGTCATTGAATTGAATGGAACTAGCGCATTACAATCAAATTATTCCTCAAAAGTTCCTTACATGAAAGCGCATAATAGAGAAACAATCAAAGATCATTAAATTCTATGAAAATCATAAGTGTTGACAAGGCATTAGTAACTATGAAAGCGCATGATACTTATGCCAGGAATTTACTTAACATGATTGTGACTAACAACCTTTACTACTTATGAATATAAGTTCACAACGATTAGGTGAAGCTCCCTTATATCCTAGCATCAGATGTATGCATGCAAATTAAGTGTACACTCTCAACCCACATACACAAACAAGTTTTAATTCAAACAGATAAGTAAATTGAATCCACAATTCATGAAATCACTGTAGACATCAAAATTTCGGTGAAATGAATGTTGACCAATAATTAAAATTTCAACGCTCACGTGTCACATAAATTTTACATGTAGCGTGTGACTCAACGAAAAATCGAAATAAATTGGAAAAGTCATCAAATAGGACACGTGTCAATACCTGGCAGAAATTATTTATTTCATCTAATTATTTAAATCCAAAAATCAAGTTTTGGAATTCTATAAATAGGAAGCCAAGGCATTCATTTGGGGGGGGGGGGGGAGAAAGAAAGGAATTTTAGAAACCTACACCAAAACCTTGAACCTTTCAAACTCTAAAGCTCTCAAGAAAATCCCGAAGGATCAAGAAAACACTCTTCGTTCTTCGTCAAATCCTCCTTCAAGGTCAAGCCCCAACGGCCCTTGAAGAACTTCCACCAACTCAAGATCAAGCCCCGACGGCCCCTTGAAGAAAGTGTTCATCATTCATCATCCATTCATCCTAAGATCAAGCCCCAACGGCCCTTTGGATCAACAATCTCAACAAACCTATACACCCATTCTTCAAGATCAAGCCCAACGCCCCTTGAAGAAAGTGTTCATCATTCATCATCCGTTCATCCTAAGATCAAGCCCCAACGGCCCTTTGGATCAACAATCTCAACAAACCTATACACCCATTCTTCAAGATCAAGCCCAACGCCCCTTGAAGATCCATTCATCAACTGTTCATCCCTAGATCAAGCCCCGACGGCCCTTTGGATCAACAGCTCATCCACAAACCTACACCCTACGAAGATAGAATCAGAGGATCCAATTACAAAGAGATTGTAACCCTAAAAATCATTAATATAAAAAATATATTTTGTACACGTATTTTTGTTTCTTGTTTCAGGAATTTTTCGTGTTTACAAATTTGGCACGCCCAGTGGGACATCTCTACCTCTTATCTCTATCCTCAAATCATCGAAAAACGCAAATGGCATCAAGAAAGGATCAAGCTATTCCTGCAATCAAAGCAAAGATCAAGAACATCATCGCCGCAAGTGGTGATATTTCGGGCATCATAACCCGAAGTAAGGCAAGAGCTCTTTTTGCCGCAGCTTCCGCCCCTGCATTAACTTTGTCAAAGGAACAAGAGCACCTGAGGTACGAGCCTGTGATCACCCTAGCCTCGCTAAGGGCATCAAGGGGGGAAAGCCCGAGGAAATACTCAGAGTCCCTACTCTCCGACGCTGATTCGAGCGGCAGTACAACCATGCAAGTCATGACCACTGGAGCAACTTCAATCGAGGAACAGCTATCTCAGATGAATGAAGCAATCGCAAAGCTCACACGGACTATGGAAGAGAAGGACTTGCAGATTGCCGTACTCGTCAACCAACTAGATGCGCGGCCCGACGTGAAAGTTGACCCAAATATTGGCCTAGTAAAGAAAGAAGTCGACGAAAAAGAAGAGCCTCCATCGGAGAAAGTCGAAGAGAAGCTGAAGATAGACCAAGCAACGGCGTTCATGGGATCTCTCTCTATCCAACAGCTACAGGAGATGATTGCAAGCACTATCAAGACACAGTACGAAGGAAGCTCACATGACTCCATACTGTACTCAAAGCCTTATTCCAAGAAGATCGATGCTTTGAAGATGCCAAGGGGTTATCAACCCCCAAAATTTATGCAGTTCGATGGAAAAGGCAACTCGAAGCAACATGTCGCCCATTTCATTGAAACTTGCAGCAATGCTGGGACAGAAGGGGACTACCTCGTCAAACAATTCGTGCGTTCACTGAAAAGCAATGCTTTTGACTGGTACACCGACCTCGAACCCGAGTCTATCAATAGTTGGGACCAGCTAGAAAGGGAATTCCTCAACCGCTTCTACAGCACTCGCCGTACTGTAAGCATGCTAGAGCTGACCAGTACGAAATAGTGGAAAGATGAACCTGTCGTTGACTACATCAATAGATGGCGCTCCTTAAGTCTAGATTGCAAAGATCGGCTTTCTGAAACCTCTGCCATTGAGATGTGCGTTCAAGGCATGCACTGGGGGTTACATTACATCCTCCAAGGCATAAAACCAAGAACATTTGAAGAGCTAGTAACTCGTTCCCACGACATAGAGCTGAGTATCGCTAATCACGGGAAAAAGAAGCCGATTACTAACTTCAACAAGGATAAAGTATTCGCCCCAAATGTAGACAAGACAGGGAAGAAGCCCGCTAAGGAAGCTTTCACTGTCAACACTACCCCCATCAAGACCTCCTCAGCACCCATCAAGACCTCCTCAGCGCCCATTAAGATCTCCTCCAAGAAGAAAGCAAATGAGATAAAGACAAGTGAGCCTTCTCGCACCCAAGACAGATACAAGAGCACCTTGAGAGTGTTGGAACAGAAAACTTACCCTTTTCCTGACTCTGACATGGCTGCCATGTTAGATGACTTGCTGGAAAAAAAGGTGATTGAGCTACCCGAATGCAAGCGTCCTGAAGAAATGAATCGCACAAAAGATCCTAGGTACTGCAAGTACCATCGTATTGTGAGCCATCCTGTTGGCAAGTGCTTCGTTCTTAAAGAACTCATCATGAAGCTAGCACAACAAGGGCAAATTGAGCTCGACCTTGAGGACACGGCCGCAACGTATACCACTACAATTGCGTTTGGATCGTTTAATCCTGTGCTTCTCCAAGCGAGACCTGACCATTCCCGTGAATGCTCAAGCTGCACGACACCTCCTACATAACCATCACTGGAAAGAAGCAACCAAGATGCACATGCTGATAATGAAGAAGGATGGATATTGGTAGCCTACAAAAATACAAGGAAACCAAGACCACGAGTCATACAGCCAAATGTGGAACAAAGAAGAAATTACCACGGCCGCAACAATGCGAAGCCTAAAAAAAACATAAAGCATAATAAAACAACATATGCTAGGGAACCTATGGAGCAGGAGCCACGCATTCCCGTTTCCTTGCGTGAGTACTTCCCGAATGACTTTTTCCAACAGTGCACTACCGTGGCCTGTCACATGGTTGAAGTAGAAATAGAAGAGCCCTCAAAAGGCAAAGCTATCGCCACTGAGGTAGAAAAGACCCTCACACCTGAAGAAGGTCTGCCAACACACTTTAGCATCGAGGAAGCGCTACCATTGCCAAAAAAGATGCGAAGAGCACTAGCAGCAGTCTTGGCAGGTAACGGCGACCACAAAGTGCAAGAAAGTAACGACGAAGGCTCGAAGCTTCAGCCACATGAATGTGCCACATGTTGTGCCACCCATGACGTAATTAACTTCACTGACGAAGACCTACTGTTGGGATCAAAGCCTCACAACCATCCTTTCTTCGTCTCCGGGTACATAAGGGAATACAAAGTCAACCGCATGCTTGTGGATGGTGGGTCGGCCATAAACATCATGCCAAAATCAACAATGACCATAATTGGCATCAAGGTGAATGAACTATCCCTGAGCCGTCTGCTGATCCAGGGTTTTAACCAAGGAGAACAAAGGGCGATGGGCATGATCCGAGTAGAGATGACCCTTGGTGAGCTCAAATCAAGCACGATATTCCACGTGATTGATGCAAGAACTTCCTACAGCTTGCTCTTAGGAAGACCTTGGATCCACGCAAATGGGGTAGTGCCGCCACCCTTCACCAATGCCTAAAATTTTACCAAGAAGGAGTGAAGGTGATCCAAGGTGACACCAAGCCATTCACCGAAGCCGAATCACACTTTGCAGACGCCAAGTTCTATATGGATGAAGACATGGTACCCGAAGCCCTTCCAGAAGATATCAGATCCACGGGCAAAACAGCACCTAAAAGGCAGGAGTGGCAAGTCATGCCTAAAAAGCAAAAAGAGCAGACTGTGCCATCTTCAAGCAAAGACGATGATGAGTTTGCTAAACCTGCAACAACCAAAGGGAGTAGGATGCCGTCAGAAGGACCGAACGCACCCATATTTCTGTATATCCCGATGTCAAGAAGAAAGAATGGTCAATCTCCATTCGAAACTGGAACAAGAAAAGCCGACACACAGTGGCACATGGATAATGTGAAGTTGCTCAAGACAAATGCAGTTTTGCCTTTGACACAGCTAGGGGGTGCTAAGGTCGCAAGACTACCACAAGGCTTCATAAAAGCTCTACCAAAGAAGGTGGAATCAAGCTTTCTTCTAACCAAGAGGACCGAGGAAGGTTTCGACCCTAACGCCTACAAACTCATGTCAAAGGCCGGGTACGACTTCGCTTTTTCTGCGGTGGCTGGAAAGAAGGTTTCAAACACTGTCAATGACGAAGAACGTAACCTCACCAAAACTCAAAAGAAGTTGAAGGAGCATGGTTACGGAATTGACAACAACAAAGCCGGACTTGGTTTCACACCAAATGCACCTGTGATGATTTCAAACAAAGCGAAAAACACTAGCACTCAATACGTCAGCGTGAGCATTGAACAAGACCAAGAAGAGCCTAAACCCTCCCCTCGGACGTCGGTCTTCGATAGGATGAGTCATTCAAGCTCCAGAACTTCAGTGCTTAATCGCATTGGTGGTCAAGACCGAACCTCTGTCTTCAAGAGGCTTAACGCACCGACATCCCAAAGCTCTGTTTTTGAAAGGTTGTTAAAGCTTAAGAAACAAAGCAACACAGTTATCTCTCCTCTGCGACGATCAGCTTCAGAAAGATTTGAAGATAATGAGAAGCCTTTTGGAAAGAGGAAGACAACACCAAAGGAAGAAAAGCTCGATGGGTTAGCAGAAAAAGGTGACGTTCGAAGCTTGATTCCTTCAAGGATGAAGCGCCAAGCAATCCTAGAGGTCGACACAAAAGGACCACTGAAGGTAAGGAGGTGCATCATCGTCCACACTGGCAAATCTTCATGCCGACAAACCCAAGAGAACGGCACTGAAGATGAAATCCCTAAGAAAGATGTCACTTCTGGCTCTTTCGACTGAAAGTCTTCACCTCGACTGTTGGTGAAATTGAAGGATGGACTCATGTCACTCCGAAGAAATTGCACGAGAAACATATGTCTTCTCCACAAGTGCACCAATCAGAAAGGAGGCAAAACAGCTCTTGTCAACCTCCAGAACAATGTGAAAGTGTTGGAGATAATGAAATTTCGACACAAAGATCGTCCATCCCCATCACAATGTGCGACCTCTTCCCAGAAGACTTCTTCAATTACTCGGTCAAGGCTCTTTCCTATGAAGATTGCGTAGAACGCCTCTCCCAGAACACCAGACAATCCTTATGCCAACAAGCTCAAGAAGACAGCACTGAAGAGGAGATCCAAGATGTTTTCCACATCACGGTTCAAGAAGGTAAAGAAGACGAAACCCCCGAGGAAGATGTCACTGCTGCACCACCACAGCTCGAAGATGGGGGGCAAGCCACGGTCGATGATCTCAAGGAACTCAACTTAGGTACAAGCAAGGAACTAAAGCCTATCTTCGTAAGTGCATTATTAAGTACAGATGAGATAGAGGAGTATTATCAGCTGTTGTTAGAGTACAAAGACGTCTTTGCCTGGACCTACAAAGAAATGCCCGGCCTGGACCCTATCATCGCTGTTCATCATCTTGCGGTCAAGCCTGGAACACGACCGATAAAGCAAACTCAAAGACGCTATCGATCTGAGCTTATCCCACAAATCGAGGTCAAGATCGACAAGCTAATCGAAGCAGGCTTTATTCAAGAAGTGCAATACCCCAAATGGATCTCCAACATCGTCATTGTCCTTAAGAAATCAAGACAAATACATGTTTGCGTAGACTTCCGGGACCTCAACGATGCTTGCCCAAAGGACGACTTCCCCTTGCCAATCATTGAAATCATGGTGGATGCAACCACTGGCCATGAGGCATTATCATTCATGGATGGCTCTTATGGGTACAATCAAATTCGCATGGCCCTCGAAGACGAGGAACTAACATCCTTTCGTACTCCAAAAGGTATCTACTGCTACAAGGTGATGCCCTTTGGTCTAAAGAACACTGGAGCTACGTATCAACGCGCAATGCAGAAAATCTTCAATGACATGCTACACAAAAACATAGAATGTTACGTAGATGATGTGGTGGTTAAGACGAAGAAAAGATCAGACCACTTGAAGGATCTGCGAATAGTGTTCGAAAGGCTGCGAAAATACAACCTCAAGATGAACCCGTTAAAGTGTGCGTTTGGCGTCACCTCTGGAAAATTCCTCGGCTTCATCGTTAAGCACCATGGTATTGAAGTAGACCAATCAAAGATCAAGGCCATTCAAAGCATGCCCGAGCCAAGAAACCTGTACGAGTTGAAAAGTCTACAAGGATGGCTAGCCTTCATCAGACGCTTCATCTCCAACCTCGCAGGGCGTTGTCAACCATTTAGTCACCTTATGAAGAAAGATGTTCCATTCGTATGGGACAAAGCATGCCATAATGCTTTTGAAGCATAAAGAAATATTTGTCAAGTCCACCTGTCCTGGGGGCACCTGTGCCCGGGAAACCACTCATATTGTATATTGCTGCTCAGGAAAGTTCAATCGGAGCACTCTTGGCGCAAGAGAATGAATCCCAAAAAGAAGGAGCACTTTACTACCTCAGTCGAACTCTCACCGGCGCTGAATTGAACTATTCCCCAATAGAAAAGATGTGCCTCGCTTTGGTGTTTGCCATTCAGAAACTCAGACATTACATGCATGCTTACACCATCCACTTGGTTGCTAAAGCCGACCCTGTCAAATACGTTATGACTAAGCCAGTCTTGACAGGGCGACTCGCTAAATGGGCTTTGCTTCTTAATCAATATGAGATCATCTACATCCCAGCTAAAGCCGTCAAGGGACAAGCGCTAGCAGACTTCCTTGCCGATCATCAATCCCGGCTGATTGGAAAATCTCAGACGACTTGCCTGACGAGGAGGTGTTCTACATCGACATCTTCCCGACATGGACGATGTTCTTCGACGGATCCGCATGAGCAAACGGAGCGGGGGCAGGAGTAGTATTCATGTCGCCACAAAGGCAAATACTACCTTACTCCTTCTAACTGAATGAGCTATGCTCCAATAATGTTGCTGAGTACCAAGCATTGATCATCGGGCTCCAAATGGCGATCAACATGGAAATCACAGCTCTTGAGGTATATGGCGATTCCAAGCTCATAATCAATCAACTCTTAACTGAATATGAGGTGAGGAAAGATGATCCCGTCCCATACTTCAGGCTAGTGACCTAACTGCTACAAAAGTTCGAAGCTGTGACACTAGAACATGTGCCAAGAAAGGAAAATCAAATGGCAGACGCTCTCGCCAATCTAGCCTCGAGTATGACACTAGGAAAAGATGAAGTTGCAGACGTGCCAGTTTGCCAAAGATGGGTGATTCCGCTCGTTAATGAAATGTCACTAGATGATACAAATGTCATCTCAGTACTTCCAGTCGATGCTGAAGAGTGGAAACAGCCGCTGATCGACTACTTAGAGCACGGAAAGCTTCCAGATGATCTTAGACACCGTTCCGAAATACGTCGACGAGCACCTCGCTTCCTTTACTACCAAGGAACACTCTACCGACGCTCTTTTGAAGGACTACTCCCGAGATGCCTAGGTGAGGAAGAAGTTAATCAAGCCATGGAAGAAGCACATTCAGGTGTGTGTGGGGCATATCAGTCTGGACCAAAGCTACATTTCCAGTTTAAAAGAATGGGTTACTACTGGCCGAGCATGGTGAAGGACTGCCTGGAACACGCCAAAAGGTGCCAAGCCTGCCAATTCCATGCCAACTTCATACATCAACCGCCTGAACCATTACACCCTACAGTTGCTTCATGGCCGTTTGACGCATGGGGATTGGACGTTGTAGGACCAATTACGCCAAAGTCATCTGCAGGGGAAGCTTACATCCTAGCTGCAACAGATTACTTCTCCAAGTGGGCTGAAGCCATACCTTTAAAGGAAGTAAAAAAGGAAACTGTTGTTCGTTTCATCAAGGAGCATATCATCCACCGATATGGGGTGCCTCGCTACATTATCACTGACAACGAAAAGCAGTTCTCCAACCGACTCGTGGACGAGCTTTGCGACAAATACAAGTTCAAGCAGCACAAGTCTTCCATGTATCATGCTCCGGCTAACGTCCTCGCGGAAGCATTCAACAAGACGCTGTGCAACCTCCTGAAAAAGGTAATCGGCCAAACAAAGAGAGACTGGCATGAAAGAATAAGTGAAGCACTTTGGGCATATAGGACTACACATAGGACTCCTACCCAAGCTACACCTTATTCTCTCGTATATGGCGTAGAAGCTGTTCTACCGCTCGAAAGTCAAATTCCCTCATTAAGGATGGCTATACAAGAAGGCTTGACTGATGAAGAAAATGCAAAGTTGCGCCTTCAGGAGTTGGAAGCGCTGGATGAGAGAAGGCTCGAAGCTCAACAACACTTGGAATGCTACCAAGCACGGTTATCCAAGGTATTCAACAAGAAAGTCCGCCCAAGGTCTTTCCAAGCCGGAGATCTCGTGCTGGCATTGCGTAGGCCTATCATTACAACTCATAAGACAAAAAGCAAGTTCACATCAAAGTGGGATGGACCCTACGTAATACAAGAGATCTACACCAATGGCGTCTACTTAATCATGGCAGAAGACGGGTTGAAGATCGAACCCATCAACGTCAGATTTTTGAAGCGCTACTACCCCTAAAGCAAACGCACCACGCTCCTGGCCCGCAAGAGCATAAACTGTGTACGGCAAAATCATAATCAAAACCATCACTCATTTGAACTACGTCATGACTTGATCCCTCCTCAACCAAGCGTACGTAGGCAACTTGAAACTTCAAAACTTCAAGTACAGTCACATCATCCGGAAAAACAAAAAAAACAAAAAAAATTTGGAGAATAAAGAGCAAATTCAGGAATGCAAACACTTTATTTCTTTAAAGGAATGATTTGGTTACAAAGCCGTATTACAAGGGTGAGCATCACACCAACGTCACCACCGAGGGAAAACCGTGACCAAAAGGCACTACACAACGAAATCCCGCTACAGTCTTTTGCACAGCACCACACGGTAAGAAGTGACGTACTACAACAAGCACCAGGCAAAGAACACGGTTGTACCCACGTCCTACTCACTCCGTCACCAATTGCAAATTCACAAAAAGCTGCCACCAATTGTAAACCTGGGTAATCCGTCAAAATAACAAGGAAAGCCATGAATGCAGTGAGAACCTGTAAAAAAAAAATTGCAATTTTCTTTGTATAAAAAAAAATTAAATTATAGTTTCTTCCCAATTAAAAAAAAAAAATATATATATATATATATATATGTATGTGTGTGTGTGTGTGTGTGTGTGTGTGTGTGTGTGTGTGTGTATTCTCTGCCCAGTGCCATCATCATCCCCAGCTCGCTCGAGCAGCCGGATTCCACTAGCCCAAATCCAGGCCCAGCTCTCGAAGTCTCTACTCAAATTCAACTTCCTGCTTCTGTCCTTCGCACTATATAAACCCATGGCGGCTGTTATCCTCTCCGCTCTCAGTCCTCCAGCCTGAAGACTGGGCATCTTTCTCTCTGCACTAATCTCACCGGAGGTAGCACGGAGATCCCAAGTGGAGCAAAAGTCGGCTTGTGACATGGCGTTTGTGCTAAATTGCGCCGGCGGTGGGTCCAGCGGTAAGTTAACGTGCGCCGTGGGTGTTTTGCGTGTGATATGTCGCTGGTGTGCTTGATAATACCAGCGACGTTGGTTATAAGAATCTCGCGGTACAGAAAGTCGGTTTAGTACCCAGGAAAACAAGTGAAAAAGATTCGATCGTCGGACGGTTGGGGTTGAATCAATCGATCAGTTGGTTTTCTAAATGGAAGGTCAGAAAAGCCACGCGAAGCTCACGAGGACCCAGTCGTTACTGCTGCGGTCGTCGCCGACGATTCGATCCTCCATTCACAGCTTCAATTCTGTCACGGAGGAGGACGTCTTTGCCGCCAACGAAAACCACCACTACGACGAAGAAGAGCAGAAACCCAAGAATACAATCCCGTACCGACCCACTAGAAATCTGGGTTGACCCGGATCAACCACCAGCACCTGGCGATGGCCACCGTCACACTCTTCACCCTCTTCAGCTTATCCGGCTTCTTCTTCTTCTTCTTCTACCTCTGCCGCGAAGAACTACCCACCTCTGAAAACCTCCTCCTGGCACTGGTCTTCGTCGCCTTCATGCTTTTGTTGGCGAACAAGAACAAGAGTCTGATCAACCGCAGCATCTCCGTCCTCAAGCATTCCTGGGACGAGAATGCAAAGCAGTGCTGCTTCCACCGGTTCTACAAGATCATCGGAGGCGCGAAGCCGGTCCAGTGGTTCATCGGGTCGGACCCGAACCCAAACAAGACCCGGAAGGAGGAGAAGATCATAAGGGAAGGGGTCGAATTCTATAGCAATGAGGATTTCTACGAGGGGGAATTTCACAAGGGGGAGTGCAATAGCAGTGGGGCCTATAATTACTTGGTCAACGATAGAACCTGGAGGTGGAATGGTGGATGAAGCACTGGCCATTCTAGCAATACTCTCTAGCCACGGTGAAGGGAAAGCAGCCATTGGAGCTGCTGAGGCATTGCCTGTTTTGGTTGAAGTTATTGGGACAAGGATTTCTGATCCACTAGGGACAAATCCACCAAACCCCGAGCCGTCTCCATCTTCGTTGAGCTCTTCGTCCATGCTCTCCATTCTGCCCATCTACCCCAGTAAGATCTTCATGCTGCTGTATGGACAGTTTGTCTCTCTCTAAGGTTGAGCAGCGCGGCCTTCTCCCTTCGATCATTGACCTCCTCACGGCTGTGCTCCATCTTCAGCTCTCCAAACTCCATAGCCGCAGCAACAGAATCCACTAACTACCTCAAGCTCCTCACTCCGGCCACCATGGTCAAAATCGGCGAAGAACTTCAGTGACCGCTGTCAAACGACTAGCCGATCGTGAAGCTCGACGCTTTGCACTACCTCCAAGCTCGACTCCAGCTCTCTGTCCGTCTTCGTCCTCCTCTGCGAGCCATCTCTTTCTACCGATCAGCTTCAGCAGCACGTACACCCCTTCCTCCTCCGTCTTCTCTCGGACTCGGCCTGGGTTTTCACCCACAAACCTAGCCTTGCAGAGCACCATATATATATAAAAAATAAAATAAATAAAATAAATAAATAAACAAAATAATAATAAAGAAGAAAAGTATTGATGGTGCCAGGCGCACCAAGAGCAATTATACAAAAAAAAAAAAAAGAAAAAAAAAAAAAAAAAGAAAAGATGATGCATGCTACTATTAGCAAGTCAAAAGAAAAAGAAAAAAAGGGTAGCGGCGACATAATTATTGCAAAGAAGAAAATAAGAAGAGGGTTGTGCATGGCACCACTTGCAAAAGTCTAATTGAAAAAAAAAAAAAAAAAAAAAAAAAAAGGGAAGGCGACATAATTATTGCAAAGAAGAAACTTGCAAAAGTTTGATTAAAAAAAAAAAAAAGGGAGGGTGACATAATTATTGCAAAGAAGAAAATAAGAAGAGGGTGGTGCATGGCACCACTTGCAAAAGTCTGATTGAAAAAAAAAAAAAAAAAAAAAAAAAAAGGAGGGCGACAACATAATTATTACAGAGAAGAAACTTGCAAAAGTTTGATTGAAAAAAAAAAAAAGGGAGGGCGACATAATTATTGCAAAGAAGAAAATAAGAAGAGGGTGGTGCATGGCACCACCTGCAAAAGTCTGATTGAAAAAAAAAAAAAAAAAAAAAAAAAAAAAAAAAAAAAAAAAGGAGGGCAACATAATTATTGCAAAGAAGAAAATAAGAAGAGGGTGGTGCATGGCACCACTTGCAAAGTATGAAAAAAAAAAAAAAAAAAAAGGAGAGCGACATAATTGTTGCAAAGAAGAAAATAAGGGAAGGATGGTGCACACTTGCAAAAGTGTGTTTAAAAAAAAAAAATAAAATAAAAAAAAAAAAAAAAGAGGGAAATAACACATCTTGGTGATATATATGTTTTATCTGTATTTAGCACAATACACTGAATAAAATAAAGCATGTCCATTGATCTCCGAGAAATTACAAGTGCGTACAAAAAAAAAAAAAAAATAGAGAAAGATGGAGCTTTCACAAAGTTTGTTCAAGTGAAGCCCCACAACTTGGCAAAACTCCAGGAGTGGGAGGCATCGAAGATAGATCATTCGAGGCCTCAATACTTGGTGGAACGCTAGATGACGCAGGAAAAAAGTGCCTCTGGAAGAAAGCCGCAAACCTTTGACGGTCACTTTGAATTCGACCTTCAGATTCTTGCAGCTCATCAAGCTTCCTCTTCATGCTCGTCGAATAATTATTTGCAAGCACTTGCAAACCTCTATTCTCGCGCTTAAGCTGTTGGATCTCTTGTTTAAGATTTTCCACCTCCGCCATCAATGATTCAACTTGACGGGATCGAGCAAGTAGGCGTTGGCCCATGTTGGACACGGAGCCCGCACACTGAACACTGAGAGCTAGGGACTCTTGAACGGCCAACTCATCGGACCGTCCTGAAAGCAGCCTACTATCTCTAGGAGTGAGGAGGTTCCTAGCTACTATTGTAGCTGTTGTTGCATCCTTCATCACGGAGTCTTCACCTGTAAGAGGGCCACTAGAAGATAAGAAAGACGGACGCCATACATTACCCTGACGCGGCGCACCCGTATCACTGCTGAGACTCAAATCTAAGCAAATGTTAGATGGGTTAGCCATTTTCAAAGGTGTTAAAAGAGAAGGGTTGGATGGAGTAAAATCTCAAAAGGCCGTTAAAACAAAATACACCGGAGACGATTTTCACGAATGGGCAATCTTCAAAGTGTGCATGTTGGAGGTGATCGATACCTCTATAAAAGGAGAGGCGACACAACCACCGATTCAAAAAAAAATTGAAGAGACACCACTCTTCAAATCTTAAAAGCCAGATTTTCCTGCGTAAAGTTCAGCAACGCTCTTCAGACACAATCTCGGCTTTTCAGATAACACGTGCAACTTTGTCAAAGATCTCTGACAAAGTTGAAAACGCATGGAGGTCATTATCCCAACTACCACACAATTTTTGCCTCTATAAAAAAAGAAAGAGGAACAGGGTTGTTCATTCAGAAATCGAAGAGGCGCTTGCTCAGAAATCAAATAGGCGTTTGTTCAGAAATCGAAGAGACGCTTGCTCAAAAATCGAAGAAGCGTTTGTTCAGAAATCGAAGAGGTAACACCCTCCGAACCTCAAAAGCTGGGCCGCTTATTCAAGGATCGAAGAGTCATCACTCTTTGAATTTCAAAAAGCCGGATTTCCTGGATCAAAACTTTTGTCGACAATGGGAAAGGAACAGTACCACCACTTGCTATTGGGAAATCCCTATATATGTCGACCTTCATCTTTTATGCCAAGGCAGACCTGCAAAAAAATGCCCAACTCTTCCTCACCTCTAAGGGCGCACTCCCAGCAAAGCCTCTCGAAATACTCAATTTTCTTCTTCCCCAAAGAAGATACCAGATGCCTGGAGTACAGATGAGGCAGGAGGAAACGGTAGATCGAAGCATGTGGAGACAAGCACAACAAATATACGTGCTGATTCATTCGCTGCTTCTTCAAAAGCAAAAGTATCTCATATCATCAAGGGCGAAAGCAAAGGTATCTCATATCATGCTTTTTCCCTGTCTTTTCCTTTGCCCTTGTTCTCACTTGCCAAGACAAGGACAGAGAAAGTAATATGTCGGAACCTCCACTCACACTTGCGCTGCCACCAAGAAGTGAGGGTCTATTCAAATGCAAGGTTTGCATTCCACTCATGTATCAGAGGACAAACACTACAAGAGAAGATGCCAAACCTGCATAAGGAAATACCACTTCTGTAAAGAGAACAAGTAAGGCAAGTGAAAATGATACATGTGGAGACAAGCACAACAAATATATGTGTTGATTCATTCGCTGCTTCTTCGAAAGCAAAGAACCTTTGCCTGGTTGCTTACCTAGCGTTGCTCTCGAGTGCTCGTCTTCAACTGTTGGTGAGTCTTGAATTCCCTCAGCGCATACTCCAGGACAGGTGACGGAGTGTCGGCTCTTTACACTGAAGCTGCCAAGCATGGATGAATTACTGAGAAATGATGCCCTGAAAGACCATTTAAAGGCAAAGGGTTGCGCACCACCTCGGGCTATGTAAAAGAAACAAGCAGAAAAGAATGCGGTACAAGGAGCTGGAACAAATTGCTGGAGCGCAACACCTTCCCCTGCAGAACCATCCAGACAGAGGAGTTTAAGTCAAATCCAAGCTCGACATCATTGTTCTAATCAAAGAGCTCGAGAAGCCTCAACAACCCTCCGCTGGCGCCGTTGCCAAAAAGCAAAGCCTCGCCCGCGCGACGCTGTTAAATCGTCAACACTTCTTCAAAAAGCAAAAGTATCTCATATCATGCTTTCTCCATGTCCTTTCCTTTGTCCTTGTTCTTACTCGCAGGGCAAAGAGAAATAGAGCAATCAGCTGGCACTTGGAGTCAGTCTTCCGATCTGGAACCGACTACCTGGAATCTATTCCCTGGTTGCTTACCTAGCGTTGCTCTCGAGTAGTCATCTTCAACGGTTGATACACTTCCAGAGAAGGGACCACATCTGCTTGGAGAACAGCTAAGACGAGTGACAATGAAACATCAATCTTGTGGATCGTCAGCAAACGCAACAACTGCATATGCTGAGTCATCCTCCAACCCTCTTCAAATATGAATTGGAAAGATTGAACAAAGAAACAGGTCATCACCTCCACCTCGTGCTTGCCTGCCATGTGTCTGAATCCTGAAACCGCTCATGGTCTTATTTTCACTCAAGATCAAGCCTCGATGGCCCTTGAAGAAATCACAAGTCCGATTCAAAATCAAGTGTTCACCACCCTTGAATCAAATTCAACTCCAGATAAAAGAAGTTAAGTTCAGACCTTCGGGGGAGACCAAAAGAATCCTCCAGCCCAGTTCAAGATTAAGCCTGTGGAAAATCAACGATTGGAGGAAACCAGAAAATCTTCCAGTCGAACTCAAGATCAAGCCTCGATGGCCCTTGAAGAAATTTCCAGCCCAATTCAAGATCAAGCCTCGACGACCCTTGGGTTGACATCTACATTAAGGGACTTCAAAACGCATCTTCTACACGTGACAAGCACATGTCTACGACGCGCCTTGAAGTGGGGGCATTTGTAGACATCAAAATTTCGGTGAAATGAATGTTGACCAATAATTAAAATTTCAACGCTCACGTGTCACATAAATTTTACATGTAGCGTGTGACTCAACGAAAAATCGAAATAAATTGGAAAAGTCATCAAATAGGACAGGTGTCAATACCTGGCAGAAATGATTTATTTCATCTGATTATTTAAATCCAAAAATCAAGTTTTGGAATTCTATAAATAGGAAGCCAAGGCATTCATTTTGGGGGGGGGGGGGGAGAAAGAAAGGAATTTTAGAAACCTACACCAAAACCTTGAACACTTGAAACTCTAAAGCTCTCAAGAAAATCCCGAAGGATCAAGAAAACACTCTTCGTTCTTCGTCAAATCCTCCTTCAAGGTCAAGCTTCAAGGTCAAGCCCCAACGGCCCTTGAAGAACTTCCACCGACTCAAGATCAAGCCCTGACGGCCCCTTGAAGAAAGTGTTCATCATTCATCATCCGTTCATCCTAAGATCAAGCCCCAACGGCCCTTTGGATCAACAATCTTAAACAAACCTATACACCCATTCTTCAAGATCAAGCCCAACGCCCCTTGAAGATCCATTCATCAACTGTTCATCCCTAGATCAAGCCCCGACGGCCCTTTGGATCAACAGCTCATCCACAAACCTACACCCTACGAAGATAGAATCAGATGATCCAATTACAAAGAGATTGTAACCCTAAAAATCATTAATATAAAAAATATATTTTGTACACGTATTCTTGTTTCTTGTTTCAGGAATTTTTCGTGTTTACAATCACAACTGGAAGTAATCAAATCATATTGCAATTATAGCCATGGTTTCGAAATTCCCCCTAGCTAAGAGGGGATTAGTTCCTCATACTCACAAAACAAAGATTATTGAATTTAAACATTGAAAACACAAGAAAGATTACACCTAAAACGTTCCAGCAACTCCAACTCAAATGGCATGCACGTCTAAGGGTTCTCCCTCTTCTTCCTTGCTGCGGCACAAGGTGTGGTTGGTGGTTTTGGGGTGATGAATGGTGTATTCTTGCTTAGGATGATGAATGATGGTTGATGAATGTGAAAAGTTGCGGCAGGTTGTCTATGGAAGTGAATGGATTCAATGAATGATGTAGAATGGTGTCTAGGGTCGCGGCAAGGGGTTTTCTGAATGGCATGAGGCTTCTCCCAAAATTGTGGCTGAAAATATGAATATATAGGTTCGGCCAACCCTAGGGTTAATTAGATTAGGGTTACAACGTAGCAGATTTTAAGGATTAGGGCCCTAGGGTTCGGCACAAGTAATTTAAATCCACTAAGGAGAGGGTTTGGCCCAATTAATTTCAGAAAATGATTTGTATAACCCAAATCCACAAGGAATAAGGCCTAATAAATCAGAATCCACAAGGGAAAAGGGATAGAGGGGTGCGGCAAATATTAGAGGGAAAGGAGAGTGGATTGCAAGGTAAGGCAAGGCTTTCTAGAAGGGAATAGGCGCCACCTTTGTAAGGTTTCTAGAAACAATGTGCTTTGTGGCTGATTTGGGACTTCTAGAAGAGAATGTTTTTAGAAATAAGTTCTAGAAATATATATATATATATATATATATATATATATATATATATATAGGTCCCTTGCAGCTAAGATTAAGGCATGATAAGATAGGATAAGATAAGATAAGGTTAGATAAGGTAAGATAAGGTTGGATAAGGTTTTGGATAATGTTTCCTCTTTTGAGCTGATTCCTTATCTTCTTTGTCTTTAATTTAATTTCTTCATCTTCTTATTAGATTCCTAGCCTTTTGAACTCCAAATTCGTCCATCCATATTGGCCCATACATGTGTTATCCATTTAGTGCCCAAAACTACTCCAAAGTGCACCAAAATGCACTTTCTTGCTACTTTAACCCTTTGGACCTACAACCATACGAAAATAACTTGAAATACTACATTAACTAAGAAATAACAACACAAATGCACAAGAACAAGCTAACTAAGTCGCCTAAATATGCTCCTATCAGTTACTTGTATTTATCTTTCCCTTCTATGTTTACACCCCGTCGAGTCATCTAGTTAAGCTACCCCCTAAACCAGCATCTAATTCAACATTCGGATGGACATTGAATGGCCCTACATCAGTTAAACAATTTTTTTTTAAAAGCAATACTTCTACGCTAAGGAAAATAAAGCGCGAACTTGGGACACAGTGAATTGAAGAGAAAGACTAAACCATCAGGGTAAAAAATCTACCACTTGCAAACAAAATTCTTGGTTCAGAAGTTGCAAATGGATTTGCATGTTGCTTAACCAAAAGAAATGTTCTCACTGATGATCGGATGAAGTAAGCGTTGTTAGAACAAATACAATTGTCTCGTATCAAAAAAGTAATAGTACTCAATAATATGTTGCATATTAAATGGTAGATCTTCCTAACCAGTATCGACCTTTTGCTTATTAAGGGAATGGTTTTGCTAAGCTCCATGCAGATCCATAATTAGTGGGAAATTGTGAAAGGAAGTCAGAAAATTAACCGTTTCCAAAGATAAAGATTCGTTTGCTTAAGATGTTATTGTCTTCATTATAAAAAAAATAGCATTTGTCCTCAGAGAAATGGGACTGCAAACAACATCCTCCCTGAAAACCATGCCATCTACGTACTATAATTAAACTGGTTTTACAATACCATCGCAGCATTCATACAGACACCAAAATAAGATAAGTGTTCATACAAACAAACGATTAAGGGCTGCACATATTCATATATTCTTCTTTTTTATTTTTTATCCTACAAGTATAAGTTAAGATTGAATTTTAATGGAATCTTGTTCTTGTTTTGTATGGACTGGAAGGTGACCCTTCTCCTGCAAGCTCTTGACAGTTTCATAGAGGGCTTGTTTGACTGGTGTGAACTCCAACCCTATGTCTCGTAGTTTCTGGTTTGTGAACTTATATGGTTCTACTTTGGGTTTCCCATTATCTTTACACCTGCAAAGTATATGTGCGACATATTAATTTAATCATACAATAAAAAAGACCAAGTTATAAACTAAAAAAATGCAAATATATATGTCACGGGTGGGAGCGACTATCAACTAGTAATTTAATACGGCAATAATCACTGCCTTAGACATATACTCCACAAAATATATAAAACAAGGAAACCAATGAGTAGGAATAATTAGTCTTCAAGACTAAGTATTATTTCCTGAATTTTTGTTTACCCACTTCATTTCCTCAACTGGGACTTAGTAATAATGTTGGAATATTAGCATCTATATTTCTAGGGTTATACTATCTACGTATTCATTTTTACTTCTTACGCACTCCTCTCTATTTTTAATCATCGGATCGAAGAAATTGAAAAAAATAATAATAGATAAAATTTAACAAGAATGTTTGAAAGGTGGAAAAGAATGTGTGAAATGCACTACCCATACTCCTAACATCATTGAGAGCACTTAATGTTGTATTCCATGGAATTAGATCCTTTCCAGATCCTCTCACTAGATATCTTAGGGATCAATAATAACAACCGTTCATCAAGGATCGTGCGGCCACAATTTTTTTTATTTTTTATTTTATATATTTTTCACGCAAACTGCTTTACTTTTGAAAATATAAAAAATATTTAATTATAGCCACACGATCTTTGATGAGCGGTTGGTATTAATTGATCCTCCGAATTCCCAGTGAGGAGATCTGGAGAGGATCTAATTCCGTATTCTATGAAGTTGCATGCACACCTAAAGAGTAATTTATGAAGACTAAATTGCAAATTAAGTGATGTATCACTACTAAAAAATAATCACCTTAATCAATACTCAAATAATAATCAAATCTTCAATTTTTATATTATTTAATTTATAATATTAAATGTACATATTTATTCTCCCTAACTTTTCACAGACTTAAAAAATGGATAATTGTTAGGTAAAGACAGTGACATGTTGCAAAAGAAAACAAAAACTAAAGATAATGTCAGCGTGAGGTGGAGTATTGTAGTAGGTAAGGACTCATTAGCTCCACAAGTATCTTTATCCATCAGAGTTTCAACTTTTTGGGGGTTCAAATTTTCAATATGCCCCGTCCTTAGTGTAGACATGTCAGATGTTAGTATACCTACTACTGCCCCACACCCCCACACCACAACAGGACTCGAGGAATCAAAAGCTTACACATGTTATGTCAAGGGGGCGTTGAGGAGGGAGCAAAAAGTGCAGTTGCGCAGGGTTAAGAGGCCTTCAAAATTTTTGTATTATGTAATAATATTTTATATTTTTTAAAAAAAAAAATTATTTTTGTTGGCACTTTAAAACCTCATTATGCACCTTTTATAAGTGTAATTTTTTTCCTAACTAAATATAAATATTTAAAGTACAATGAGATATTTTGTGTGCCAGTAATAACATCCTAAAAACGATATGTTTTTCAATTTTATTATATAATAATGTTATATGTTCAAGTGAAATTTTAAAGTCGAATTCTCAAAGATGGCCCTGTGTCTTGCATCAAATCATAAACTAATCCTATGATTTTAAATTTATTTTCTCAGCAAAAAAATAAAAAATAAAAAAAAATAAAATTAGAGGTAAAGAAAAATTCATATCATTATGTGTTGGCGGAGATAAAAACCCAAAATTGTGAAGTTGAATGTTTATTTGTAGCATGATCAGAAATTACTCAAAAGTAAAGCCTAAACATTTATGATCTGGTATGGCTTATGGTCGTCGTCACTACAATTACAAGTAGTTCTGTTAGGTTCAATTTCTCTTTTCTGTTGATTGCATGGTCTTAGTCGGTACAGGAATCATGTCCTTGTTACTGCCCATAAACAATCCGTAATGTTAATCGAAATCATAGAGTATATAAAAAGCACCGTCAACTTAATTAGAAAAGTGCTTAGTTTGCTAGTCATTGTCGTCCACCCGTCCCACGTTAAATCAATGACTTAAAAGTCGTTTACGTATGCATAATAACGACTGCAATTAACATTTAATTTTAACAAAAACCAAGCAGACATCTTATTGTTATACAAAAACCAAACCTAACAATAACATTAATAACAATGATAAAAACAAGAAAAATTACTGGTATACTCAGTAAAAGGGTTTGAAAAAATATTGATAATTAAGGACAATGATGTTGCACTTACTTGTTGGGAATAGGGTATTCCGGGAAGAATTTGGCCAGGATTTCCACAACGTCACCACGGTGGAGCACACTCTCAGCACAAAGGTATCTGCCGGAGACAGAGGGTGTCTCGTAGACCAAAATGTGAGCCAGTGCGACATCCCTAACATGCACATAGGCTTGAACTGAATTGGCATAAGTCTTGGTCGAGCCAGTCAGGTACTTGAGGATGTGAATGATGCTGGCATTGACAGTTGGTTGTAGAAGTGGTCCGAGCACCAGCACTGGGTTCACCACCGCCAAGTCCACCCCTTTCTCTTTGGCCTCCTCCCATGCTGCCTGCTCTGCCACTGCTTTCCCATAGCAGTACCAGTTCTGTAATTTAATAAATATTTTTTAATTCATTATTAATTTATCAAAGTAATTATTATTATTATTTTTTTTTTAGGAAAAAAGCTTCTCCTATTAAACAAACTAAAAGATACACGAATACAAAGCCAAGGCCCAAATAGTACACAGAAACAAGCAAAACACGAGCCGAAAAAGACGAATTACAAAGGGTCAACCAGTAGTTGAAGCCCAAAACGCACAGAAGAGCTGACAGTCACCAGAAAATTCTTCAACATACGCCCTCGGTCTCGATCCGACCAATTCCCTGTCCACAACCAAGCAACGCCAAATCAAGTGCAGCATCTCACCTTGATTTCCTTCCCTAGCACAGCCATAAAGGAAGGATAGGTAGCAACGAAGCGGAAGAAGCCAATGATGAGGATGAAGTTCATGGCAATCCACGAACAACACTACCGGTAAAGACAGAGACAGTGAGAAGGTGGTGGTAGTGAACAAAAGGAGAGAAGGTCTATCACGGAAGATCCTCACCAAAAGGGGAAAGTAAACTCTCACAAAAGGAGAGAAGGTCTATCACGGAAGGAGAGAACTATCAAAGTAATCTTTTATGATGGGTTTTTCTATTGATTTTTCTTTCCAAATTGTTTGTTTTATATTTGCTAACAGAGTAGGTTACTTTGGGCTGTTATGGGTTTAGGATTAGTTCATTTTGCATGTTCAGCCAAGTCTATATTCATGCATCCAATTGACCAAAAATATTTCTAACTATTCGTTGATTGTTTTCCAACTTTTGATCGGTATGTATGTGTATATTTTCACTTATTTTTTGGTGACCTTTAGAAATTATTTATATATTTTACAAAAATAATTTGAAAAGCAACAACAAATAACATATTCTGCTGTGTTCTATCTAATATTCTACTCAAGAAAATATAACCTAGTGGGCAAAAAAAAAAAAAAAGAAAAAAAAAAATATATATATATAACCTAGCTAAACTTTAGCTCTTGTATCAAAAAATTAGTTTCATATGTCACTTAGTACTACAGTCTAATGGTATTCTTCACTTGTAAGTGAGAGATCTTAAGTTCGATTATTGTCAAAGACGAATTTATACTATATTATTGCTAGCCTATTATGAGGCTTAACCCAATCCCTCACTTCCTTAGTGTAGATAATATCGTTTGTTAAAAAAAAAATTAGTTCCATATGTGGTCCAATAATTTCCTAGACAAAATAAGCAACTCATGTTTGTTTGAGTACATCAAATATCATTGCCTACCATTGAGCATGTATTATGGATAAAAGAAATAATTAGCACTTTATTGATGAATATGATTAATATAAATAAGTGATTTTTGTGTTAATGAGAAAAGAAATTATATACAATTATGATTGTCCTGACCTTGGTGTTCTTGCAAAATTCAAGATCACTCCAACAAGACTCGTCGACCACCACTTCAGGACCCCTGGAGGGGTCCATGTACACCGCACCAATTGACGATGTGAAGACCACCCGTTTCACCTTGGCTTGGGCCGCTGCTTGAATCACATTCTTGGTTCCGTTCACCGCCGGCTCCACCATTTGTTCCTGTATATACATATTAGGTCAGTCAAACTAATTACTACTAATTTTTGGATTGCATAATTTTTTATTTTTTTTCTCCTTTTTTTTTTTATTTTTTTTTTTTGTTAACAACTTGTTCAGTGAAGTATGACAACAATTAAAATGAAGACATGGTCATTCTGGCGTTCTGAATCAATAACAATATATTACGTGTAAATCTCTTTAACATAATATGATATTATTGTCTTAAAACACTATGATAACGGTACGAACTATAGTCTCTCGTTTGATTGGGTTTCAAGTCGTAATACTTACGGTTGAAGGATCCACAAAGCGATCAGTTAGTGAAGATTAGAAACGTATGGGTTTGGTGTGGTAAAAGACTAAAGAGAAAAAGCGCGCACATTTTCCAGTATTTTCTCATCAACCAAACAGAAACCAAAAGTGAAAGTAAGGGAAAAAGAAGGCTCACTGGATCATCCGTGACAGGTGACGCTGTGTGAAAAACTCCATCACTGCCGTTAATGGCTTCTTTGAGGCTCTCATAATCAAGGAGATCAGCTTTGCACAAACTTAGTCTCTCTGTAGCTCCTTCAAGCTCCCTCAAATGAGCATTTTTGGGGTCATCTACAACCAAAAAACCATAAAATAAAAGCTATATAAATACAAGAAACGAATAAACATGTCTCAAATCTATTGAATGGTTTGAAATCTGTCAAAGGAGTGTAAGCATTTAATATTGGATTTGGGGAAACAGATAGAGAAACAAAGGCCTAAAAGGTGTTAATGATTTGTACATAATTATTTACCTGGGTTTCTCAAGGTTCCTTTAACAGTGTAGCCTCTTTCTAGCAATAGCTTCACCATCCATGAAGCAATGAAGCCTCCAGCTCCGGTGACACAAATAGTTTGGCCGTGGCCGGAAACTGATAAGCTATCGGCTGGCATCTTGGTTATTTGCTTTGTTTTCGGACAATATACGATATAGATCTTTTTTTTTTTTTTTCTTTTTTGGGGTTGGTGGGAGCCAAAGAAGAGGGGATAAAAAAAAAGACGAAGTGGAAAGTTTAAAGTGTGTTTGTAATGGAAGAAAGAAGAGGCGCAAGACAAGAATAGCGGCTAAGTGGGGTTTTATAAGGAGGAGAGAGCCCACCAGACTCACCTAACACCAGTAAAAGATTTGAGAGAGAAGAGACAGACATAACTGTATGGCATTTAACCATTGCACTATCTTACAAGTGGAACGGATCGGAAGGAAAAATGTGACGTGAGTCGCAATACTTTTTACTTTTTTTTTCTTTAATTTGTAGAAAAATGATGTTTCAATTGGTGCTTTTGGTGGGGTTTTTAAATGAGTGGTTCTGGATACTTACGTATGAATGTAATCATATATTTTTACTACATCGGTTATGAAAAACGCAAGGAGGTCATATTTTTTAACCACATGGTGTACTATTTGACGTGGCAAGGATGTGTGCGTGTGTGTATCATTTATCACAGCATGTAGTACATTAACCGTGGCAGAGTCAGGATTCTAGATGAGGAGAGGCATCACATAAATGTTAAAGAATAAAATGAAGGAATTGTTATTAGCACACCGAAATTCTCATTTTGCACTTAAACTTTCTATATCTTGAAAAAAAAATACACTGGTGGGAGTGTAAATGAGATTGGTGGAGTACCAATAACAATTTCCTAAATAAATAGATAGTATTTACGAGAGAGTATAATACATGGTTGGAGTTGTGAGCTAATTAAATTTTTTGAGGCTCTAAACGTTTTTTTTATGTTGAAGTTAAACTTCCATTCTCAAGTCAATACAAAAAGTAATTAATCAAAAAATAAAGAGGATTAAGAGAAATTAACCTTTCAATATCAAGTCAATGAAACAAATGCTATGAATACAATGTTTTTAGACCATATTTTGGAGATCACATAATGTGGGCTCATTGATGATTGAATTCATTCTTTAGTGCTTTAAAGAAGTAGTCTAACCATTAATTGCTATATAATCATGCGGTCTCAAAATATGGCTCAAGTAGACGCTATCTCTAGCATCACCCCAAGTCAATAAAGAATAGATTGGGAATTTTCAAACAAAAAAATGAGAAGAATGGATTGGGAATTTGGTGAACAAAATATATGAGATTTAAAAAATTTAGTAAAAAGTTAAAGAGAACAAAGACAAAATAAATAAAATTTCAAGAAGTAGAGGAGGAAAAACTCAAAGTTTATTATTTTTTAGTTGGCAATGTAAAGAAATTTTTTTTGATAAAACTAGACTAGACTTTAGATTTTAATTTTAGGAGTTATTGATTTGTTTATAAAGTGAGATTTTAATTTTATTTTTAGGAAAACTAATGAAAAAGGCTTGAAAACTTTGAGTTTTAACAATAAGGACAAAATAAAGAGTAAAGTGAATAGTACCAGGATTAACTTTTTAGTGTAAAAATATGGTTTTTCGTTACAGTGAACAGTACCAAGAGTTTTTCGTTAAAGTTCCCTTTATTTTTAGGATGAGTGCTGTTGGCATTGAAAAGAGCAAGAGGCCTCTTATTTTAACTATTGGTGAATAGAAATTAAGAGTTTTGTGTAAACTAAAAGAAGTATAATATTAAATTTATCAAAAAAAAAAAAAAAAAAAAAACACACACACGCACGATTATCTAGAAAGGGAAGTCAAGGGATCCTTAGGCCATCTCCATACCATCTCCAACTAAAGGGGCTAAATATATCCCCTCAATAATTTATTAGTTTTAAGTTTATACTTTAAATTTAATGGTTAATTTGGTTAAACTACTCTTAGATGTTTTCAAATCTAGTCGTTGAATTTAAATCAATTATTGCAACTCAGGAGCTGGACCCCAAAAAAAGGCTAAGAGGAGGCTACATTTTGCTAGCTTGATACCCCTTTGGCCAAATAATAGCCAAGTGGGCTTCATAGAATTATAGTCTAGCCATCGGTTGGAGATGAATCTTTGGGCAAATTGTGACGACCCGTCCCGAATAAATACATATTTTGTCCTCGAATGTGTGAAAATGACGATTATGCCCTCGTTAGCTGGGTGACGTGGATGTACGTATATAGTTTTAAATTATTTTTCTTGTTGACATGATTAAATTGTACTCAACGTCCCAAGGGTATTGACGCGAGCTAGGCTCGAATCGGAGTTATAACGAGAAGGTTATGAATATTTAGGTGCGTAAACGGGTAAATTTTGGACTAATTATATGGGCTTCTATTCTTTTGGGCCCAATCAGATCGTATTATTTTCTTCTGTTGTCCAATCCCGTAACACACACACACACATGTACAACCTCACCCTCTCCTTCCTTCTCGAGTTTTCTCTCGTTTGTACAAACGAGAGACCATCACTTATAACCCTAACCAAATGTCACGGATCGAATTGTTGAAGTCCACCATCGTATTCCTCGTAACCTCGCGAGTTGAGTGATACCTTTTGGCCATGGAACGTGTCACGGGAACCTGGGAATTCTTGAACTCCGGTGAGGTGGTTGTTGCTTCGTCGTGATCAAGGCCTTTTTCCAAGGTTTTAAGGCTCGAGGAAGCTCCTAAACAACTTTATAGGAATCTTAGAAGGGATTTGGGACAAAGTTGACTTCAGATTAGGTGTTTTCGAGAAGTTCCAGTTTAGCCAAATTTTCCAAGAGTTTTTTCGACCGTTTTTCGTTGGTTTTAGGACTTCAAATAGGTAAGATGATGTTCTCCTTCTTGAGAGCTTCAAATCCATATAAAATTCATGAATTTTGGTTGAGAAATGAAGTAGCTATATGCTTTAGAAAATTTTCCAGAATCTGGCGTTGTAGGCAGCGGCCAGTGGCGATTTCCGGCGAGTCACCGGAAAAGACAAGGAATATTCCATCAACCTTGATGGAATATACTTACGATGTCAAGTAACTTTGTTAGTTTTTAAATGGAATATTTCTTAACGCTGTTAGGGATTCCGTCAGCATGCCAGGCATATGCTTGTGCGTGGCCGGGGCGTGTGGCCGTGCTTTGACTGATGCGTAAGGGCACGTGGAACATTAGAAAAATTTTCTAAAAATATGGGGATGCTCATGGTGTTAATTTAAGGATGATTTGTGAAAAACAAGTTCATTTGAGCAACATCAACAACATGCAATTAACAATTAAAAGGCGGAATCATGTTTATATGCACTCAAAAACAAAACTTAACCCATGAACTTCAAAGCCTAGTAGATAGGTGAACCAAGACTCAACTCAAAACAAAGTGAGTTGAGAAATCAATACCTTTGTAGATTCCTCTTTGCATAAGCAAAGGCTAATCACCCAAAGAGAGGGCCTTCATTCCTTGCATCTTAGATCCATGGATTTGGATGGATGAAAAGGTTTCTCCTAGTTCCCAAAATTGAGAACCTCTAAGTCTCCACACCAAGACATATTGTAGAAGAAATGAGTGACCTTGGAGGAGTTTGATTGCTAGATGATCCCTCCAAGGTGGCCGGCCTCTTTGAGAGCAAAGGGAGGTTTGTGTTCTCATCTTTACTCCTAAGAAAACCCTTAGGATGAAATGGCTATAAAGATGTCTTTATACCACCTCACAATGGAGTGGCAAACTTGCAATTAAGCCAAGTTCACTACCCTCCTCTAAATGGCCGGCCTAAGGGGATTTATTGGGCTATTTGGGCCTTTGTGAATCATTATTCATTAAGTTGTCATACAACTTAAGTCAATGGACTTGACGTTCGAAGCCCATTGGGCCTTAAGGTCCAAAACTATCCCGAGGTCTTTAACGAACTTATTCGTTTGATTAATTAACATATTAATTAATCCTTGCCATAAATAATTAAAGCATTTAATTATTCTTACTCATCTTCATTGAATCTTCAATCTCTACCTTACACGGTGTACGATCCATTAGGTTCCTTTTAGCGAGGCAGTGGGCGATTCAAACTCTTTCAAATCGATTGTGAATTGAAACTTACTTTCAATTCTCCCGTTAGTGATAATACACTTTTAGGGCTTCCACAAACCATGGTTGACGCCTAGCAGCATGTCATGGTTACCCAAGCTAATCAGAAGAGGTTGAGAACCTATTCAGTTTTAGGATTACAAATGCAATACGGTCTTTCTCTAATACAATACTCTTGACCACATTGTTTGGTTTGATAGTTTATTCATGTCTACTATCCAATGTGAGTCTTGTGCTTATATGATTACCTTGAATGTGATTTGGAACACATTCCTAAATCTCATTCATACTTTGGCCAAAGATTCTTAATCATATCATAGAGTATTCTCCCTCAAACAGTTTGAAGGTTAGAGATCCCTTGTTACGCATTCACTTGCCTCCATGGCTAAGTGGCTTAACCCCAACAATGTCGTGGACACCCTCCTGATGGAGTGACTTTGACATAATCAAAGATTAAGGACCTAACCACAAGACAACTGTGATGCCTCAGGTCAAAAGACTAATTTGCATTATCCCAACCATGAGTTCTCATGTGACATGAATATGAGAACTCTTCGTTGATCGTGTTCAGTGAACTCATTCTCTATTGAGCACCTACGTACTTGTCTTGATGTCACACACACCAATGACTCGAGACTAGTCACTCTCCCTGAGAGAAGACATAGCACGTACTGATCTTAACGGACTGTCAATGCCCAATTGACAATCCTATGATCAGGAACGTTGAGGATGTGTCAACGAAAGAATGGTCTCATGAATCTAACTTCTTTAGATCGCATTCTTCCAATCACATATTCCTTGGACTTATCGTTTAAGCATATAACATTTATATGAGACGGCTCAAACAATAATGTTTGCCCTTAATATTAAACTAGATTAGTTTAACATGTGAAATGTCCATAAAGTATCATCATATGATTGGTTTTAGGGCACATTTCCAACAGTTAAGTAGGTCACGATGGTATATTCAAACACCCTAATTGAGCAACGTATGAGAAGTTATTACACGGTTTGGTTATGTGCTTAAAATTAACGTTAAATTAGTTGTTTCACATATAGGTGAGACATTTCCAGAGGACGAGCATAGCCAGACGAGCCTTGGGGGTTACAACCATGCTACATACCAATGAGTAGGCTTTTGGTTTTCTATATATATACTTATATATGCTTTACATTTTCCCAGAAACTATTTCAAACGAGCGTATTATTCTAAATGTCATGTCATGCTTGCACTCCATTTTATTATATGCATTAGCATGTGTATGCATAACATTGTATGACGCTACGGAGGCCAGGTAAGTTTTAGCTGAGTACTATGGGATGATAGTGGTTGCATTGTTTATGATTATGCGTAAATGCATTTAGAGCTCATTATCCTGCACCCTGCTGTTAGTGCTCCCGCCCATGGTCAGGGCACAGTCCTTCACATGATGTTTACCTTCCGCACAGCATGCTCACCTTGGATCCAAGTTTGATGCACAGCCCTGTCGTACAGACCACATTAAGTGGTTCCGACTCGTAGGTGACCCTCGATTATTCGCACAGCCTTCACGTGATTGTAGCACTTGAGCGTACTCATTTACACCTAGCTCTGTCGTACAGACCACAATAGGTGGTTCCAACTCGTGTGCAGGAATTGGTTTATAAGCTATAGGTTCAGCCGTATAGGTCACGTTAGGTGACTCTGGCTGGCATATCATTTTATATTGATTCACATCACCTGGCTTACATATTTGTTACTGAGATACTTGGCATGTCATATACTTCGGTTTTCATTGTGCTCAAGCATGATTTTTATATACGTATGTATTATTATTTTTTGGGAAATTACACAGGTTTTACGGTGAGAGGTTATTATTTTTGGACAGAGAAATGGTTTTAAAAAGCTTTGTTTTTGCCTACTCACGTTTTATGTTTTGCACCCCTCCAGGTTCTAGTTAGACGCTTGTGTTGGTGGCTTACGAGGACTCTACGGCGGTTCTGACAAACTTCAACTAATGTAGGAATTTCTCTCTTGTCTTGTATAATTAATATTTAGCCTGCTAGACTGCATTTAGGTTACCTACGCTCTGAGTACTTGTATTACTACTTTAAACATCTTTGCATCCTTTTATGGTTATCTTAGTGTAAATTAGTTAGTTTTGGTTTTTAATTACTCACATTTTCATATCGTTATCACTTCAACACTGCGCTTATGACTACGTCACCCGCACGTGACGACCAGCATGCCTCGATTCCGGTCAGAGTGTGTCACAAATTGGGCTATTTTTTTGCTTTGAGAGCTTTAACCCTCTTCACCATTATATGCCTAGTATAGGCATAGGCCTACTCTCACCTTTTCATCCTTTCTAAATAATATGAATTATATTTCTTTCTTTTTCAGTAAATTTAGTATTATATTTCTTTTAGTTTACACAAACTTCTTAAATTCTATTCACCAATAATTAAAATAAGAGGTCTTTTTTTCTTTTCAATTCCAACAACACTTACCTCAAAACTAAATTTAACATCTTACTTTATAAACAAATCAACTCTTGAAATTAAAATGTAAAGTCTGATTTAGTTTTATTATAAAAAAAAAAAAAAAAAAAACTATTCTTTCACATTGTTCAACCAAAGAATAATAAACTTTGAGTTTTCCTCCCTCCTTGAAATTTCATAAATTTTGTCCTCCAAATTCCAACCCACAACAATATTAAGGTTTATAAATCTCCATGTTCTCTCTAAATTTTTACTAGATTTATAAAATTACAAATATTTTGTTCTCTAAATTCTCAATCCATTTTCTCATTTTTTTTGGTTCAATAATTCTCAATCCATCCTATTTTTCACTAACATGATAATGGAAGATTTATTTGTCTTAATCCTCCCTAATTTATTATTATTTACTCTATATATTGACTTGATATTGAAAAGTTAATTTCTACATGAAAAAGCATTTAGCGCCTCAAAAATTTTAATTAGGTAACAATTCAAACATGTATTATACTCTCTTATAAATACTATCTATTTTTATTTTTAATATTTATGTGAGGCCCCTCCTTGTTAGGAGTATAATGAAGAATGTGATGTATTGGGTTGTTGATGATAGGAGCATATTTATGCGACTTAAATGGCTTGTTCTCGTACATTTACGTTATGTTTCTTTAGTTATTTTAGTACTTTAAGCTATTTTCGTGTGTTTGTAGGTCCAAAGGGCTAAAGGAGCAAAAAGATGCATTTTGGAGACTTTTGGAGCACTTTTGGGCTAAGGACGGATAGCTTATGCTTGAAGCCAAAGTGTTGGACGAAATTGAAGACCTAATTGGAGCCAAAGTGTTGGAACCTTGTTCTCTTTAGTTTTAGGACATTTAAACCTTTCCTAATCCCAATCATGCCATGCATAACACACATCCATTCTAACACATTGTCATTGCACATGCATTTCCTTCATTAGTTAACCCACATGCACTTATCACTTATCATCACCACATATCATATCACTTATCACTTATCACTTAACATATCATCCACCTACTTCACCTACAACATCCACCTACTTCACCTACAACATCCACTTCACCTACAACATCCACCTACTTCACCTACAACATCCACCTACTTCACCTACAAATGACATAGCCATATGTTCCCTCCACTACTCCTATAAATACCCTTGCATTCATTCATTCATGGACATCTCATTTTCATACACAACACACCACAAACACTTTCATCTTCTCCCTAGCCGTGAGTCTCTCCATTTTCTGCACCATTCCCTTCCCTTTCTCCTCCATTTCTTCCATTTCCATAATCCCCCAATCCATTCAACACACCAACAAAATCCCTTAGTCCTTGTGCTACAACGAAGACGAAGAGAAGAGGGCCTAAACGTTCATACAATTCACGTTTGAGTTGTTGGAATGTTTACGCGTTTCTTTGATTTCAATGTTTAAATTCAATTCTCTTTGTTTTGTAATATGAGGAATGGAAGAGAAGAGTGCCTAAACGTTCATACAATTCAAGTTTGAGTTGTTGGAATGTTTAGGTGTTTCTTTGATTTCAAAGTTATGAGGAACTAAACCCTTTTTGGCTAGGGGTGATTTCAATACCATGATTATTTATGTGATATGAATTGATGAATTCCGGTTATGAACTCTTGATTCGTGAATGCAATTGGCTTAACTATTTGATGATTAACTTATTTGTGTTTGTTGATTGAGGGTCGATACTTAATTAGCATGCATGAATATGTGGCTAAAGTTTAAGAAGGTTTCACATAATCGTTACTAACTTATACTTGAAAGTAGTGAAGGTCGCTTGTCACGATCGCGTTAAGTTTAATTCTTAGCATGAGTAACATGATGTCATAGTTGCAAATGCTTTGTCAATGCTTATGGTTTTCATTATTCTTAATGATCTTCGATTGTATCTCTATTATGATGACATGTAGGGAACTTTTGAGAATGTTTTGGGTTGTCGAATGATGCCATCCAATCCAATAATATAAGGAAAATCTGAGGGTTAACTAGTGATGTCACGGTTAATTTGGGGCATTGTCGTTCATAATTCAATGAAGGAATAACTGGAAATTGATTCATATGCATAAATATCATGTGTAGAGAAAGAACCCTTAGCTAGCTTCCCATCCATTCATTTCCGTCAAATCCATATTTACAATTTGTTTTGTTTCCAAGTATTCATTCTAGTTTAAATTCGTCCAAATCCAATTCCCCCCTATTTCGTTGAAATCTTAGTCTTAATCTTTCTTATTTTTAGTTTTGCTTTCTTCGAGCATTAAATAGTGTTTTATATTGTGTTTTTATGTTTTTAAGTCAATTTAGAAGGTTTTAGCAAGCCCTCCTAATCCCCGGTCTAGAACGATCCCTCACTTATCCATTCTACTACAATTGTCAAACGAGGGTTTAATTTGAGTGTCAAGTAATTATCACACCAAATTTTGGCGCCGTTGCCGGGGATTAGCAACTTTGCTAATCCCTTGGTTCTTTTCTTTTTTTTGGTTTAGTTGTTTTCGTTTTAGTTTCTAACTTAGTGTTGTTTTCTTTGTTTGTTGTTACTTTTGATATTTGATTTAGTTCTCTTTCTTTGATTTTAGGTACTAGAGAAGTAAGATATGGATTTTGCTAGCATTCAAGCTCAATTGGCAAATCTTACTTCTAAATTGTTGCCGTATGCCGAAAGGACCACAATGCAGAGTGTCCCTACATTTGGTGCTTCATATAGGCAAGGATTTCAAGCCAATCAATGTCCACAAAGAGATTGGAGGGATCATTCAAACTCTATATGGTGGGAAGATCAACAAGTTCAACGTGAAGCATATTGGCAACCATATGAGGAGTTCTATTCAAGACCTATGCAGCCACCACAACTTCATATGCAATATGCTCAATTAAATTCAAGTTCGCCAATAGATTATATTCAAATTCTTAATGAAATAAATTCTTTGGCGCAGGGGTCACAAAATCAAGCCAAGGAGGCTCAACAAGAAGCATATTGGCAACCATATGAGGAGTTCAATACAACACCTATGCAGCCACCACAACCTCCCCCACAACAATTCCAATCAAGTTCAAGTATGTCCATGGATAATGATAAAAATTTTCAATTACTAACCTCTTTGAACTCCTATAGGCTACAACACATTTAAATGTGTAATAAGAGGGCGTGAGAATGTCATTTCACTCGAGGATTTTCATGCACAATTGCTCGTTGAGGAAGCCATTGTGGATTGTGTTCCTGCGCCACCTTTCTTGTCTGCTATAGTATCTAAATATGAGATAAAAGGTTCTTCATTTCCTCTCTCTAGCTCTCATTTTCATGCTGGTCAATCAAGTAATATAAATGGCAATATTGTTGCTGGTTATAATGGTGGCTATCATGCTCAATCCAATTGTAGTTCAGGCAAATCTAACTATGATAATGGGGCTTATAATGGTTACATTTGTGGTCAGTCGAGCAATGGTAAAAATGTCGGTGGTTATAATGGTGCTTATAGGAATTTTCAGTCCAAGAATTGTGGTAAAGGTCAGTTTCATTGCAATAATGTTGAAAGATTTAATATCTACAAGTCTTTTCCTCAATTTTCACCAGGAGTTCTTGGCTTACCTCCATCTTCATATCTTAGTTCTCTACCACCTGAATTTCCTCCACATCAAATTTGTTCACATAAAGATCATTTTGATGCTGATTGTTATCACATACATAAGGCTCAATCTTCAATTTCAAACCCTGAATCATGTCAAAGCACATTGGATCAGCAACTCAAACTAATGTGCCCAGTCATCCTACAAAATCATGAAACACCTTTACAGAGCAATTCTAATGTTGACTAATAGGAGCATATTTATACAACTTAGTTAGCTTGTTTTCTTGCATTTATGTTTTTAGTTCCTAGTTATTTTAGTATTTTAAGCTATTTTCGTGTATTTGTAGGTACAATTGACTAAAGTAGCAAGAAAGTGCAATTTGGAGCAGTTTTGGGCTTGGAATGGATAGCACATGCTTGGAGCAAGGTGGATGGACGAAATTGAAGTTCAAGAAAGGCTAGGAATATGCTAAAGAGATGGAAGAAATTAATTCAAGACTTGGACGAAATTGAGTCAAACTTCCTTATTTTGACTTAGTCAATCATAATCTTTTCCTACTTATGTTTAAGCTGCAAAGGGGGCTCCTAATTAATTTAGGACACTTAAATATAAGTACTAGAAGCCCTAATCCCAGTCAAAGAGGGATGCCGCACCAATTCTCCTTTTCCCTTTCCTTGCCGTGCAAGGAAGTCACTTTCCCTCTCTCCTTAGGTGCTGCCACAACTTTCCTACCATTTTTCCCCTAGGATTCTGATTTTAACTACCTTTTTTCCTTGAGGATTGGGAGTCCAAATCCTTTCCTAAAATTAATTAGGGTGTCTTCCTTCTTAATATATATGTTTCTGCCGCAAGTCCTTATATAATCAATCATTCACCCATTCGGCCATCAACCATTCAATCATTCATTCTTCCCTTCCACACCCACATCTGCACCACCTATTCACCATACACCACAACCTAATTTCATACCCAACCACCTTGTGCCGCAACAAAGAAAAAGGAGGGAAGACCCCTTAGAGTCGTGCTTGCCATTCAAGATTGTTAGATTGTTGGAGCGTTTCTAGGTGTATTCAATCTTTTGTTTTCAATGTTTAATTTAAGTTTTCTTTGTTTTGTTGTGAGCATGAGAGGCTAAACTCGTTTTGGCTAGTGGAGACTTTGAAACCATGATTATATTTGCAATAATGAATTGATTACTTCCAGTTGTGATTTCATAAATCGTGAATGGAATTTGCTTAACTGCTTGATTGATAACTTATTCTTGTATGTTGATTGAGGGTGCACACTTAGTTTGCATGCATGAATTTGATGCTAGAATATAAGGGAGTTTCACCTAATCGTTGTGAACTTATATTCACAAGTAGTGAAGGTTGCTAGTCACAATTGTATTAAGTAAATTCCTGGCAGGAGTATCATGTTGTTCATAGTTACAAATGCCTTGTCAATGCTTATGATTTTCACAAAGCTTAATGATCTTTGATTGTATCTCTGTTATGATGTTCATGTAGAGAACTATTGAAGAATAATTTGGTTGCCGATGCGTATTCCATCCAATTCAATGACTTAAGGAAAATCTGAGGGTTAATTAGTGCTGATCACGGTTAATCTGGGGTGTTAAGGTTCATGGTTTATTGAAAAAGCAACTGGAAATCAATTTGTATGCAAGTCATGTGTGGAGAATGACCCTCTAGCTAGCTTATCACCCATAAAAACACCTAATTTCGTCCAAAGTTGTTTAAGTCTTTAAATTTGTTTGTTTTACTTTAAATTCGTCAAAACCAATCCCCCCCCCCCCTTCAATATTTCGTGTTTTACTTAGTTAGAACCTGTTTTAGTTTGTTTCCTTTAGTGTTTTGAGTCAAAGTCAAGTTATAATTCGTCCAAAATCACTCTTAGTTTCTATTTTGAGTCTATTTGCTTGTTTTGTGTTGTTTTGAGTCTTTTTAGTTTGTTTTGAGTCTTTGAGTCTAGTAAAGTTTAAGCCTAGTTTTGTGTTTTTGAGTAAGTTTTAAGTAGATTAGCAATCCATCCTAATCCCCAGCCTAGAACGATCCCTACTTACATCTTTACTACAATTGTCAATAAGAGGGTTTAATTTGAGTGCTAGTTTATATCACATCATTGACATTCATACAGCTTATGATCGCAAGTTTGGTTCTCTCTCTCTCACTTCATTGTTTCAGAAGATGAAATGTTTTTAGATGATGTAGAAAAACAAGTTTTGGAATGTATTGACAAGGAAAGTGCAGACTCTCAGTTGATTTTAGTGGGTTTACAACCGTGTATTCAAGTCACTTTTCCAGTTCTTAACTTTGACAACAAGGTGAAAATTGGTGTTCCTACTCAAACTGTTGTACATGAGTTTCGAGTATTTTATGTACTTCGGTTATGCAATGGTGGAAGTATATTTGATATTTAGTTAGGCTACCATATGAGAATTTTTTTATAAGGGTGGGAGCACCAAGTCTATGTTGATTTGGGTACTATGGTATACACGATATAATGGTGGTAAAATACAAGCTCCAGATGCTAGGAGGTTTTCTTATTGCAGACTACGTGTGCAGCAGTGACCATATACTCCACTCTCCAATTGCAAGGAATACTATCCAAAAAGAGTTTAGATTGCCAAAGCTAATGGTTCATGCTAAAAGCCATATTTTTTTAAGTTTCTACTGGCTGGAGTAACAACAATAGATCTTCATCAACGAGTCGTCTGCACTTTGCATTGATGTTTTCTTTACAACCTGAATGCATCAACCTCATGATTGGGTGCCCCAATCTTGAGTTTGAGTGGGGATGTTAGGAGTATAATGAAGAATATGATGTATCGGGTTGTTGACACTTGTCACAATCCTAAATTAGTTAGTTAGCTATATTGATTAGATTGATGAGATTGGGGCATTGAGATAGAAAACTGAAGTTGTAGAGCAGAGTGCTCATTATTCAGAAATAGGAACAACAAAATACAGATTGTTCTCTCTCCCTCTCGTTTCTTTCTCTCTTCTATCTTCTTCTTCAACTATCTGAACACTCCTCACGCCAAATTTTAGCTTCACTACTGCAATTGGAGATGGCCTCAGTGAGGGTAGGCCTAGACGTGATACAGAATGTGATATCCCTGCCGTTATTCTTCATTTACTCCATCACGATCTTAATTTGGAGGAGAATTTTGAGAAACAAAAGATAATATGTGGTCATGGTTCATTTTATTATGAATGTTAACATGAACGTGATTTTATTGTCTCACAATAGACTTTCTCCATAACATGACATTATTTTTTTCAAAAAAGGGAACAACTGGTGGTATACCACAGTTATTCACTCCTTTAGAGTCCATAGACGCTATGAGGAATTTCACCTAGCTAGTGGTCATAATCAAACTGACTCACCAGCTCAAAACATCTAACCAATAACCTCTCATATTTTTTTGTTTATTAGGAAGCCGCAATCTACGTCCTTATCACTGGATCACTTGCTGTGGTTTTCCGTAACATAACATTGGACGTGTTCTAGTTATGTTCTTATTGAGATTTCGTTTATTAAATTCGTGTGGTTATACGTTAACATGTGGTCCTTGCACACTAAACATAAACTTGAAGCGTACTTACACAAATTCTGTATTAGAAACTGATAGTTTATTCTCCTTGTGATTATTTTCATCGAATATAAGAAATAAATTATCATTTAATTAATTAGACATAAGTCCATAGACTTTTTCCGGTCAAAATAATGATTCGATGGTTTGGTTAAGTCACTTGGGATCAAGTTCGGCCGTTTGATTTGATCCGGTCTAACTTTGATGTGTACCCAACATAAAATACAACCTTTTTCTTTGTTGGAAATTATATATCATCATTTAGCAAATCCAATCCCCTTTTTTGTGTTCTGTTACTAAGATTAATTCATCAAAATAATGGGTAGCTTTTTCATTAATTTTCTAATAAGTTTCTTCTTCATCTTTTTGGAGTGGTAATCTTCCTTTTTGGTGGCTTAGTTACTCTCAAGTACACTAGAAGTAAGTGCAAGTGGCAATCCCTTCTCTTTGTTGGCTCAATTACAATATACTTATGCATGATACATATGGGATGGTGTGTTTTGAGTTATTTTTTTAACAAACGATATCATCTACATTAGGAGGGGTTGGGTTTAGCCTCACATTGAACTAGCAATAATGTGTTTCAAATTCGCCTTTGGCAAAAATTGAATCTAAGACCTCTCACTTACAAGTGAAGAGGAATATCAATAGACTATAGTACTAAAATACGGTGTGTTTTGAGTTATTTTTCTAAAAAATCACAAGAACATTTGTTACAGAGTTACCATTATTAGGTATCAACAACCACTTCTTTGGCACTTCAATTTTTTTCTTTTAAAAAAAAAGTTTCAAATGCTATTATTCTAAAGAAAACAAAAAGTTCACTTACCTAAATTGAAATTAATGACCTGAAATGTCACTATAAAAGGAAAGTCAATACTTTTATTTGGGGTGCAGGACACAGATCAAGACTCAACAACCACTTACCAATTCAAAGCCTTGGAGGGAATAATCGTTTGACAATTGGGGATTTCCAAGGACACACTTAACCTACATTACATTAAGCTTCAATACTAAATAGTCATTCTTTCTTTCACGACGACATCACGTGACACTAGAAGTCATAATTCGATTGTTTATTTTCTATTCTTTTATCTAAAATTATCTTCAAATTTTTTTTTTGAATTGGAGAGTGTTAAACCATCGATATGAGTTTAACATCTATATGTGTGAAATAAATTGGTGGTTATTGTAACAACTAAACCTTCAACTTGTTTGATTCATCTGAAAGATTAAACGGTCTTCAAATCGATTAAAATTCTCTAGGTTTAAGGATGATTTTTAGATGACGGTAAAAGGAATGAAATGTTTGGATTATCATGTTTGTACAATAAAATAATGCCACATGATCATGTAAGAAAAAAATAACACTTAACATGTAAGGAATCAAGCCATATCCATGCTAAAACACCAAGTTCTCAAAGCTTCTTTTAAAGCATCCTCCACATATTGTACAAGGGAAACTGGGTAATTTGCCGTACTCCTACATAAAAAGTATTTGTATCCTTTGTTTTAATAAAGTAATTAGTTTATTGTTACAATTAATGTTGGTATAGTCTGATTGTGTAAATTCTAAGTAAATTATGCCTGAAATCTTTCGAGATCAAGAAGACCTTTCCTATTCGACCCTTTTCTTCCCTCTTTGCCACGTCTTCTTCTCCCCCTAAATTTTAGGTCACATCATGTATGTCATAGAATTATCAATTATCATTATTCTATTTTGCGCTTCCTACATTTTACATTTAACAGCATAATAAGACGTCTACAATTTAAACACTAATTAATTTTGTTACAGTAATAACAATGTCATTTTATGTTATTAATTATAGGATAATACTTGCATCCCCATCTGGGAGAATGTACATATCTTACCCCTTATGAATAATGTATCTTTACAAATACATTCAGTCTGATTAATTTCTTAATCTTTATTTCAAGATCGCTCCTATTCAAAAATCATGTGAATTAATGATTATTTAGTCATGCAAATGTATGGAATAAAGGGACGATTTATCATGAATATGTTACTTGGTACTCATATCGTTGATTTGTTCTATACATTTGGATGTATAAATAATCTTTGATTCGAATGATTTTTTGTAAGGGTGATCTTCAAGTGGAGTTTAAGAACTTAATGTATATAGTGGATGATATGTTAATCACAAGGGGTAAGATATGTGCATTCTCCTAAGAAAGGAATGCAAGTATTATCCTATAGTCAATAACACAAAATGACATTATTATTATTGTAACCAAATTAGTGTTTACATTGCAAATGTCTTATTACAATATCAAACTGAATTGTTATCTGTCGAGATAATTGCGTTACAAAAATAATTACAATTCGAATTAAAAGGTACCTATGCTCTCATCTTTTAAGGGTGTCGTAGACTGATCCAAAAGAAATTAGCTTTCTAAAAGGGAGATTATATTCACACACCTCAAATTACTTCTCCTACACTTTTTTTAATTTTTTAATATTTTTTTATCAAGTGTTACTGGTGCGTATAATCTCTTTTCTAAAAATATCAAAACACCTAACTATAACTCTCACCAACCATCCATGTACAACTTTGTCAATTGCGTGATATGATGACATTATAGTAAAGGATATTACCACCGAAAGAGGATAAAGGAATAGTTTTCAGTCTTCTAACTAATGCTTCTACCCCTTACTTCAAGTGTATATGACATCCATGCAAAAGATTGACAGAAAAGCGATCCGCAAACAGCCTAATCAAACCAAGAAGCTTCAAGGCTTTAGATTATTATTATATTAATTAAAAGGTGATTTTGCACGAAATGCACTTCCCACTGCAAAAATTGGATAGTTTCTATCTATAGTCGTTTGGGCCTCCTAAAAAATCTACTAAATTCATCGAGTTGTTCTAAAGGATTAGAACGACCAGTTATGACATCAAGTCATCATGCCTCTTATGCCTTGGGCGACAAGCATACTACAATGACTGGGACAAAAGATTGCGATCCCGAGAGGGTGAGCTAACTTCAAAAACCCGTCCTCAGTTCTAATTGAGTTTGATGGAATTATTTCGTAAGAAAAAAGGACTAACTGCATTTTACACCCTCAATGTTTGAAGTGATTTTTAAAATAAACCAAGAAATTTTAATTATTTTTCACATTACCGCTTTAAGGATGAAAAATATAAAAGATGGCTTACATGTCAACCCAATTACAAGTTTCAAGCTCACCATGCCATCAATTTAATTAAAATTCAAATAAAAAGTGTAAATTGATACAATTTGAAAAACTTAAGGGACAATGTGAGAAAATTAAAATCTCCCGACCCATTTTGAAAATTACCCCAAACATAGAAGATACGAGAGTTATTTCTTGGTCCCATGGCTTTGAAGGTTCGAAATTGTTGTGGCAGTACAGGAAGAGGATGTTGCAGTCATTCAACTGTATATGCATGCAGCTAGCATTGGTATAAATGCTGTTTGGGCAGAATATTAGCCCTTGCGTTGCTAACTGATTCAAAGTGTGTAAAAATCAATTTGCTTGCCGTTGACAATGAAGGTTGTCTCTCCTAATTGATACTAAATATATAAACATCACGTAACGACTGTTGTGGAAGACGAACGATTGTTATGGAACACAATCTAGTAACATTCAAGTTTTTCTATATTGCTAATACGACGAGTGTTGTAGTGGTGGCTGAGTTCTTAGTAATTTTTTGTTTGTTTAGTGTGCATTTTTTGGATTACTGGACAAGATGTACTGTTGACACATTCTTATAATCATGTTTTCTTATTCATAAATTATCAAAATTGCTTCCTCAAATTATTTCGTAATTTTGAATGACGTTAAAAGATAACGACACCGGTGCATCAATTCATTTATTTGTCAAAATTATTTAAAACTTGTAGATCATGAATTCGATACTAAATTATTATGGTAAGTCTTTTTTGTAATCTGTATAGTAAATCAATCCTTTCACTTTGCTTTCCATCCTTTACTTTCCCAATAATGTCATAGCATGATCAAATCCTTATAATATAGGGAAATAAACAAAAATGATCCATTTTATTAATCTTGAGACAGATATAAAATTTTTCGAATATGCACACGCCATGCACAACAATAGGACAGAAATATGATTTTCCTACACCTTGAAATGACCTAATTGCCTTCGTATATAAATATGTTAATTCCTCCCATTTTCTTATTTTTCTCTCTACTCTCTCTCTCTCTCTCTAATTGTAACAACCCATCCCTAATTTTATGAATTTATTTATTTTTCAAAGAGTGAATTGACAAAAATGCTCCTAAAGGCGAGATTGTTGATTTTCGTTGACGATCATTTTCTGACATGTACGAGCTATTATTTTACCGTATTCTCGAAGTACTTGACAGTATGAACGCGTAGGCACAAGCGGAATGGAATTCAAACTTGAAACGAAAATTCTACGAAATTACGAATGTGAAGGGCAATTTAATAATTTCACATTTTCGGAGATATGTTTTTTGTTTTGTGTTTTGTGGAATTTGAGTGTGAGCCAAATGGGACCCACGCCCCCTCTTCCCTCACTTCCATGTTCCCTAATATGATTTTTAGTACCTGCGCAAATAGCTAGGGTTAAAATCACAAAAAACTACTTGCAAGAATACAATGTAATTGTAGTATAATTGCTCATATAAGGTCGTTGTCCCCAAAGATTGTTTGACTAATTCGTAGTTAAATTAACTCTTAATTAATTATTAAAACTGATTTCTATCATAGATTTGAGATTTTTGAATTCGAAAAGATTAAGTTAACAATAAAAGAAATTTGGAAGTTTGGAAATAATAGCATTAAAGAAGAAAAACGTTTTTTAAATTAAAAAATTTAGAGAAAAACTAGGGCCGTCACCGTTACAATCCTATGCAATTCTACCAATTACTTATGAATTTCCACATACACGCTTTGAAGGTTAGGTTTTCCTAATGCATATTTTCCTCGTGATGTTCAATCGAAAACATATATCGAACATGTAATCTGTCTATAATGTTCATAACAAATATAAACATGCAAGACTCATTAAGCTTTGTGAAAACCCTTTGAAGAACCATGCAACCCATAAGAGCGTGATGTTTCCCTTAAGTGAACTTACAATTACTAATCACAAGAAGTCTTCTTCAATTTCAAGGTGATGTTCCAACAGAAATTGCATCAAATTACTTGTCTAAATATCTTAATGGTGATCAATCATTAAAATATATAGATAATTTTAATTGCAGTGATTAATAATTCAAAGCAAACATGTATCCATTCATAAGCAAATTAATAAAATCACATATTCATGCGCTCATGGCCTAACCCTAGCAAAAAGAATTAGTTACGCATACTCATAATAAAAATCGAAGAAAATATCATTAACTAGAAAAAGATTGAAAACACCTTGTAGGTAAAAAGTCTGAAATCCTCCAAAGCTTTGCTAAATTCTCTCAATGCCGCGTAGAGAACCCTAATGGCTAAAAGACCTTATTTATACTACTCCAAATTAAAACCCTCATAGAAAAGGTTTCCTAAAAACTAGGAAATAAAATAACAAAAGAATAACTAGAAATTACAGTCCTATTCTGACTAGGAAATCTGCCCAACACAAAATAACCATGTTTTTGGAATTTCAGGGCTCCAAAATAGGCCCAAAACGACTCGAATTAAAGATTAAAACCTCCTCTTCAAGTTCCAAGAAGAGCCCAAAAGTCGCAAATAAGCTATGCAGCCTAATCTGCCAACATTGCGCGCTGGGCATAAATTAATTCGCTATGATCTAACACCTTGAGATAAAATTATGAAATTTTGATACAATCTTCTTGATAGATTCACAAACCCGTTCCAATTGGAATCACTCAAAAATTCCACCATTTGATTACTTTTTTTTCTCAAAACAAGTTTGCATGTCCTACATTAAAAACACATAGCAAAGCATCAAAATATCACCAAAATAATAACCAAAATATACCAAGAATAGGGAATAATATATAGTATAAAATCGACTCATCATTCCTCTCCTTCCTTTTTTGTCAGACACCTATCTCTTCTAACTCTTCTATTTCCCTCATCACTCACTCTATCTCATCCCAAACTCTCTCGCCCTCTGTGAAAACCTGTTAGGATGCCAGCTGGCATCATCTTGTGGTGACAATTAGTTGAGTATTAGTATAAATAGTGCATTGTAAAAGAAGAAAGGCAGTTAATGAAATTGTATTGTTTGTATTGTTCTTCTGTTACTCTCTTTCTATCTCTTTCTCTCTCTTGCAATTGTGGAAGATGTAGAGCAGGGTTCTAACATTGGTATCATAGCCAAACGTTCATTCATCTCAATCCTTCTCCATTGTATACCGCCGTAAATGTTTTGCAAAAACCATGGAATCGAGGGTTTCCAATCGGGAAGCCAAGTCCGACAAGTTCAAGAAGTTTCAAGAAGAATTCAGGATTTCTCAGGCCAAATTTAGGACCGACTTCAAGACTACCACTGATTTAATTCTTCTTTAATTGAAGTTGCTTGTGGAAATACTGGGTGTGGAATCTTCTGCAAATACACCGACGCATCAGCAGTTCATCAAATCGACATCTCCTCTCTCTCTTGAGAAATTGAATGAAATTGTTCTCAAGCTTCAATCCTTCCACAAGGAAAAGGTTTGAGCCCAAGAGAAAAGAGATGAATTCTGGTCTAAATTTCGTCCAAGATACAAGCCCAAGACTCTGTTGGAAATGTGCCCTAAAACCAATCATATGATGATACTTTACGGACATTTCACAAAGTTAAACTAATGTAGTTTAAATGTAAAGGGCAAAGATTATTGTTTGAGCCGTCTCATATAAATGTTATATGCTTAAACGATAAGTCCAAGGAATATGTGATTGGAAGAATGTGATCTAAAGAAGTTAGATTCATGAGACCATTCTTTCGTTGACACATCCTAAACGTTCCTGATCATAGGATTGTCAATTGGGCATTGACAGTCCGTTAAGATCAGTACGTGCTATGTCTTCTCTCAGGGAGAGTGACTAGTCTCGAGTCATTGGTGTGTGTGACATCAAGACAAGTATGTAGGTGCTCAATAGAGAATGAGTTCACTGAACACGATCAACGAAGAGTTCTCATATTCATGTCACATGAGAACTCATGGTTGGGATAATGCAAATTAGTCTTTTGACCTGAGGCATCATAGTTGTCTTGTGGTTAGGTCCTTAATCTTTGATTATGTCAAAGTCACTCCATCAGGAGGGTGTCCACGACATCGTTGAGGTTAAGCCACTTAGCCATGGAGGCAAGTGAATGCGCAACAAGGGATCTCTAACCTTCAAACTGTTTGAGGGAGAATACTCTATGATATGATTAAGAATCTTTGGCCAAAGTATGAATGAGATTTAGGAATGTGTTCCAAATCACATTCAAGGTAATCATATAAGCACAAGACTCACATTGGATAGTAGACATGAATAAACTATCAAACCAAACAATGTGGTCAAGAGTATTGTATTAGAGAAAGACCGTATTGCATTTGTAATCCTAAAAACTGAATAGGTTCTCCACCTCTTCTGATTAGCTTGGGTAACCATGACATGCTGCTAGGCGTCAACCATGGTTTGTGGAAGCCCTAAAAGTGTATTATCACTAACGGGAGAATTGAAAGTAAGTTTCAATTCACAATCGATTAGAAAGAGTTTTAATCGCCCACTGCCTCGCTAAAAGGAACCTAATGGATCGTTCACCGAGTAAGGTAGAGTTTGAAGAAACAACGGAGATGAGTAAGAATAATTAAATGGTTTAATTATTTATCTAAGGCTAGGATTAATTAATATGTTAATTAATCAAACGAATAAGTTCGTTAAAGACCTCGGGTTAGTTTTGGGCCTCAAGGCCCAATGGGATTTGAATGCCAAGCCCATTAACTCAAGTTGTATGACAACTTGAATAAACAAAGGGCTTGAAAGCCCAATAAACCTTATAGGCCGGCCATGTTAGAAGAATAGGGCTTTTGGTCCATTAGGTCACTTATTTGAAGGGACTATATAAAGGACTTTATAGCCTAAAATTCATTAAGGGTTGTTTTTGGGGAAAGGATGAGAACACAAGCTCTCCTTTCTCTCTAAAATTTCGGCCACCTTGGAGGGATCATCTAGCAATCAAACTCCTCCAAGGTCACTCATTTCTTCTTCATTATGCCTTGGTGATGAATCATTAGAGGTTCTCAATTTTGGGAACTTTGGAGAAACCTTTTTCATCCATCCAAATCCATAGATCTAAGATGCAAGGAATGAAGGCCCTCTCTTTGGGTGATTAGCCTTTGTTTAAATACAAAGAGGAATCTACAAAGGTATATATTTCAACTCACTTTGTTTTGAGTTGATTATTGGTTCACCATTTTACTAGGCTTTGAACATTCATGGGTAATGTTTTGTTTTTAAGTGCATGCTAGCATGATTCCGCCTTTAATTTGTTAATTGCATGCTAATGATGTTGCTTAAATGAACATGTCATCTTCCAAAATAATCCTTCAGACTCGTCCTTGTCTACAACCCATATTGAAGAAATTCAAGAAGGTGCGTGACTACGATAAGCACCACGACGATGATTCTGCAACGTTTCGTTCCAATCCCAAATTTCAAGGAAGTTTTGGGGTTTTTCGAAAAGCTTTGGCTCGGAAGAACGAAAACATTTTCGATTTGTTCCATAGGGAAGCTAAAGATTCGGTGAATCCTCCAATTATTGATTCTGATTGCAAGATAAGCACCACAAAGGAATTGATCTGGGTTTCCTGTTTTTTATTGTGAATTTATAAGAATGGAGAAAAAAGTCGTTGCATCAAAATTGTTGGCCAAGAAAGGTGAAGACTCCTTGCTCTGTGACGTGGGTATTTGTTCTTGTCCTAAAGTGGTTTTAATTTCAATTGCAAAATTTGGTGAACATGATTGCCACCATGTCTTTGTTGGATGGCACCAAAAGACCAACATTGCTTCTTTGAAGCATGGCTTCCATGAATTCATTCATGACAAAGGTGGAGGTTTACCAAAAGACAAGATTTGGATGGACCATTCGAGAATATCCAAGAATTTTTTAGAAGAAATCGATCTCTTAATTGTACCTACTGACCAAACTTATATTGCTCTCCAAGTGTGTAATGAAAGGTCACACTCAGCAGGTTGTGATTTTCAATTGGGCTATCACATGCCGATTTCTAACACCGAAGGTACACTTCGTAGGTTCTTTACTTCGAATGTTAAATCAAAGATGCTCATAGTTCTAAATTTCTTGTTTGTAATGGTGAAGTCATGAAAAATGGTACTATTGTGCATTTGAAGCTTGGTTTCCATGAGTTAATTCGTGACAAGGGTGGGACAATTAGTCAAGGGCTCTTTAAATCGAAATCCAAGAATACAAATTGTGCGCTGGGTTTTGATTGTTCCAAATTGGTCAAATGTAAGGTGAGTTCTGATTATTCCATGATCATTGATGGGGAGTATGCTGGTAAATTAAAAGTGCATCATTTAGAAGCTTGTATGGAGACGAACAGAAAAAATGAAAGAAAGTTTACTCTCTCGAGATTTGAAACTGGTTGCTGTGTTATTTGCCATGTTGTTCTTGATTGTGACTACTGTAAGGGCATTCGGGAAAAGGGTGGTGGCTCAAAATTCAGGGTAAGGACGATGATAATCCCAATTGTTAGGAAGGAATATTTGGTTCTTAGCTTTCATAGGCAGAAGAAGTTTCCATTTGGAAGTTCTGTTCATGGCTCTTTTGGTTTGCCAGATACTAGTCATATACTTGAGGATGGAATATTAACTGGTTAAAGAATGACAATAGTTGCGAATACAATGAGCACATGAAAGTGGATGCTGCCTTCACTGGTGCAAAACACATGCCAAAACAAATGATTTACAATAGTAATTCAAAGTTCTGAATCATATCAGAGAATAAGGCGGTAATAGATGGGGCCTGGATAAGTCATGATATTGATCTCAGATTAGGGTCGAGGAAAATAAGTAGCATAAGGAAGCCTATATGGAAACTAACGAAAATGTATGTGGGTTTCCTCCACCACCAGAACTTGGTTTATGATCGAACAATGCAAGTCATGGCCTGCCCTGAGGTGCAATATCTATCCATCAAAGCCATTCCGAAGAGCATTGTACACAAGGAAAAAAAGCTTGAGAGGCTGAGGGAGGACCTTCTGTCCAAACCCGAGAACATTAGGGAGAGAATTGTGGATAGGAGGATCTCAAAGAAGCTTAGGGATCTGTCTCTTTTAGAGCAACCTTTCATTAAAGATGATAGTCTTTTGGTGAAAGACATAGTGAAGCAGATCGTAGCTGCTCATGGTGAGAACATAAAAATTCGCAGATATTATCAACCTTTGAGTGTGGAGGGTACTTAATTAGATATGAGTGTAGTGTTTCAGTTCATACTTATTTCCATGTTCCATGTTTCTTGCTTGAAAAAGCATTTGGGACCACAAGTAACAACCACAGTGCCGCTGCCAGTTATCATAGATGATAGGATTTTGCAAAGATGTACCAATTGCAATCTTGGATAGAAGAATGATCAAGAAAGTGCTACAGCTACGGAAGTCTTAGTTCAATGGCAAAACCACTCCAAAGATGATGCTACATGAGAACTATACCATGAACTGAAGCTTAAGTTTCCAGAAATTGTGAGCCTTTAACACATTCTTGTGATTTTGTTGTTTCTAGTTTTATTGCTGCTTTTCGATTGTACTTAGTTCGAAATTGTAAATCTTACTTGTAAGATTGGTTTTAAGGGGGGGATATTGTTAGGATGCCAGATGGCATCATCTTGTGGTGACAGTTAGTTAAGTGTTAGTACAAATAGTGCGTTGTAAGAGAAAAAAGGCAGTTAATGAAATTGTATTGTTTGTATTGTTCTTCTGTTACTCTTTTTCTCTCTCTGTGGAATTGTGGAAAATGTAGAGCAGCGTTCTAACAAAACTAGTGTAGCCTTGCACCACCATCACTCGCCGTCTTCTCCAGTGAGCTCCACAAAAAATATAGAACCACACCAGACCACCAAGTCGTATCCCTCTTTGTCCCTCTCGTTCAGGTAATTCCCTCCCTTAACCTCTCTATAGTCTATCTCACCTCTGCAATAGATTAGCCATGAAGCTAAAATCATCACCATTGCCATTGCCCATGGCAGGTGACCACCGAACCAACACTTCCACAACCCCCCCCCCTCACTTGAAACCTAGCCTTAGGTTTAGTTCCAGATGTTCCAACACGAAAACTCTCGGATCTTAGAGCTCTAGCAGCGATGGAGATTTTTCGGTGTGGAACTCATCATTTTTTGTGAGGGTGAGTGTCGAATACGCTTCAAGTGATCTCCCTTCATGGTTTAAAATAATTTATGTACAATCACGTTCCTTGTTCTTTGAGCTTCAAAATGGTATACTGGGTTGTTGATTTTGACTGAGTTTTGGACCCAAAGCATGCTCTAGAAAATTAACTAGAAATATGCCATCTTCTGGGCACCACGAAGAAGGCTAGTATGTTTTTACTCGCATATGTGTGGGCATGAATGAACGCGTAAGGGTGGTAGGCGCATGCGGTGCGTGGCTATGATTGCAACAATCTTGTGGTGGCGCGTGGAGGGACCCGAGGTCCCGCCTTAGGTTTCTCGACATGCTGAATCCTAATTCGCCCTTCGTTTTCTTAAATTTTGTTGTTTTAAAATAGTTCATTTATTAGTAGTACTTTGTACGAAAACGCAAATTTATGTTAATACGTTATATATTTATGTAAATGATTTCATTTCTAGGTGAAACGCATGGCAAGGACCTTCAATGCCTGCGAGGCGGGTTTGACCTGACGACACGATATGTGAATGGGTCTTTGCTTTTAAATATTATATATTTAATTAGTTTCCATTTATATATTTAATAAAGAATTTTCTACGATTCGCCTAGATTCGCTTAACGTTTGTAAGATTTAGCGCATTGATGAAAATTATGAAATTATGCTACGTCCTACAGGATGCGCGGGTATGCGTATTATTATGGATGCCTTAATTGTAGTTATGGTCAAGAATAGTATTTCATTGATTATAATTATTGAATTATCGAATTATTGATTTACCATTGCATGATCATATTTACATTATCTGTTCATTGTGTGCTACATTGGTGTTTGTACTAGCCCGGGCCAGTGCCAGACTTCACGTGTATTTTCACATCACACTGTACGCTCACTTTGGATCCATTGTAGGTGTCAGTCCTGTCCTAGATTGTTATAGAAAGAGAACAAATATTATCACTTTTGTTGATAACAAGTACCCAAAAGAAAAAAAAAGGTTAGGGGATACCAATTCAAGTTGTGCCGTACATATCTGTAATGGAATTGAAATCTTTTGGTATTATCAGAATTGATATTGTCGTCGACCCCTTTTTATTAGTTACAAATACAAGAACCATGAAACATGAACTATTCCCAAAATCTTTAACCTTAATAGACAAATTCAAGGACTAAAAAAAAAAAATTAACCTAACAATTGAATCAAGAAATAAGTTAAATGAAGAGATGAAGAACATACTTGGTGTTGAATTTCATTAGAAAATAATTTGATGGTGATTCATGGTTTTTCTTTTCTTGGGAAAGCAACACAGCTTTGTGGAGTAGGGCAGAGGGTTTTTTTGTTTTGAATGAATACGGTAAAAAGCATGGAGAGTAGGAGAAACCTAATTATGTATTAATTTACCATTTTTACTTTTAGCCTAAAAATAATATATAAGGTAATAAAAGTATTATTTGACCAAAAAAAAAGGTATTATTTATAATTAAGAAACACATTAACTATTAGTTTTGACAGCATTTGGGTGGGCTATTATACTTACGATAAGCAACAACAACCTCATATATAAACTATTATAGCTGCAATTTGTTAAAATCTTCCCTAGGCTACAGCCCACTGTAGCCATGGGTGTAGCTCCGCCAGTGTAATAATAATCAAGTAATAAATACAACTAAAAAGGATGTGGAGGCCAAAGATTCCTCCAAAGGTTAAAATTTTCGCTTGGTTATTTAGTTTGGAGAGGTTGCATACTAAGATGAGATTCAATAGACATATTCAAAGCATTAATACTAGTTGACCTATTTGTAATGGAGCTGAGGAATGACAAAACCATCTTTTTCTTAATTGCCATCATGCCTTTCAGATGTTTTCCCAGGTAAGTCCTTGGAAGAATGATGTGATAAAAGATAGCATACAAATTAAATTCAATAATTGTAGTATGTGTATGTAGGGATCGTTCAAGGCCAGGGATTAGAAGGGATACTAATCTACTCAAATTTGACTCAAAAGCACTAAACTAGACTCTAATGACTTAAAACAAACCAGAATGACTCAAAACAGAAACTAAGGATTACTTTGGACAAATTCTAACTTAACTTTGACTCAAAACACTAAAAGAAACAATTCAAAATAGGTTCAAACTCAGTAAACACGAAATATTAAAGGGAGTATTGGTTTTGACGAAATTAAAGTTAAAAAAAAAAAAAAAAAACTAGATTTAAAGACTCTAAACAACTTGGACGAAATTGGGTGTTTAAATGGGTGAATTGCTAGCTAGAGGGTTCATCTCCAAACATGACACATATGCATACAAATTTATTTCCAGTTATTATTCCTATAAACCATGAATGACAATGCCCCAAGTTAACCGTGAACTGCACAAATTAATTCTCAGTTTTTCCTAATTTCATTGAATTGGATGGATAACGCATCAGCAACTAAATTATTCTTCAATAGTTCCCTACATGAACATCATAATAGAGATACAATCAAAGATCATTAAGCTTTGTGAAAATCATAAGCATTGACAAGGCATTCGTAACTATGAACTGCATGATAGTCCTGCCATGGATTTACTTAACACGATTGTGACTAGCAACCTCCACTACTTATAAATATAAGTTCATAAGTATTAGGTGAAATTCCCTTATATTTTAGCATAGTATGCATCCTTAATCAACATACAAGAATAAGTTATCGATCAAACAGATAAGTAAATCGCATTCATGTTTTACGAAACAATAACTGGAGGAAATCAATTCATATCACATATATGTTCATGGCTTTGAATCCACCTCTAGCTAGAACGAGTTTAGTTCCTCATGTTCGCACTTAAACAAAGATAACTTAAATTAAACATTGAAAGTAAAAGATAGAATACACCTAACAACGTTTTAGCACTCCACGCTTGAATGGCAGGGCACGGCTCCAAGGATCTCCTCTCCTTTCTCCTTGCAAGGTTGCGGCACTAGAGAGATTTATGTGTCTGATGGATGTGTGGTGCGAATTGCGGTGAGAGATGGGTGCTAAATGATAGGTGTGGCACTATGTATTTATAGGGAGAAGGGAAGGTACAACAACGGCTGAGAATGAGGGGGATTAAGACTCCAAATCAACAAAGAACAAGGACACTCTCAATCAGATTTCAGAGAAGACAAGGAATGGTCTTTGTAGCAGATTCTAGAGCTTCTAGAAGGGTACATGCAGCATACTTTTAGGGATAGGGATAGGGCTTCTAGAAACCTGATATTTAGGTGTTCTAATGTCATTTAGATGTCTTCCTTGTAGCTGGAATTAAAGTGGAAAGATATTAGGTTAGGATAAGATAAGATAAGGTTGGATAATGTTTGGATAAGATAAGGTAATTTAGACAATGTTTCCTTCTTTATAGCTGATTCCTTATCTTTCAAGTCTTGAATTGATTCTTCCAGATGTTAAGCACATTCCTAGTGCTTCTTGAACTTCAAATTCGTCCATCCACCTTACTCCATACATATGTTCTCCATTCCAAGCCCAAAACTGCTCTAAATAGCTCCAAAATGCCTTTTCTTGCCACATTTGCGAATTGGACCTACAAACACACAAAAATAGCTTAAAACACTATAATAAATAGAAACTAACTCACTAAATGCAAGAAAACAAGCTAACTAAGTCGCATAAATATGCTTCTATCAAATTCCCCCTCACTTAGCTTTTGCTAGTCCCCGAGCAAAACAAAGAAAACAAAACACAACCTAAACCTTCCAACAATTGCCTCAGGGATTTCCAATGAAACATGACATGTTAAAAATCACTACTCCCATAGATTTTAGCCATCCTTACCCTCGAGCTTATACTTAATCACAATAACCACTCACTAGCTCGCATTTAATCAATTAAAACAACATTTTGAATGTAGTAACATGCCTTTAAGAATTCACTCAATTCCTCACTGGATATACTCTCTATTTTCTCACAAATTTTCTGACTACACTCCCTCCACTAGGTATATGTGAGAAGATTGATGTAAACATGTAGACTAAGGGCTAGTTTGGTATTGCGGTGCTTTAAAAAAAGTTGTTTCTGCTGTACTGTGAAAATAAGCAGCTGTGAAATAAAGCAGCAGAGTGTTTCGTAAACTTTTTTGTAAAAGTGCTTTTGAAAAAAAAAAAAAAAAAAAAAAAAAAAGCAGTATTATAGTGTTTGGTAAACTTTTATGTAAAACAGATGTGAAAAAAAAGCCTGTTTTTCGAAGCTGGGTTTTGCAGCTTCTTGTTTTTGGCTTTTTTTTTCACCCAAAACTGTGAAAAAAAGCTGAAGCTGAATGTTTACCAAACACAAAAATAGCTCCCATCTTTTTTTGATACTAGCTTTTTTTAGAATCACCTCAGTACCAAACCAGGTCTAACATTCACATATGTATAATCAAAGAAAGCACTTTTTGGAATTATTAATATGAACATGTATATGATCTCATTAATGGAATACCACTACTTAGACGCGAGAACCAAGGATACCATATGCTCGTACCAATTTTAAACTCCACATATTCAAGCACATAACAATCGAGATAGAAGTCTAAAGGTTGTAATGGGGCTAAGGTATTGGCTAACAAAGAAAGGTAAGGATAAATAAAAGTTCTTAAAGCGATAATAAGCAAAGTAATAAACACTTAGAATTCAACTTGTGATTGTAGAAATAAACTTTAAACATCCATGGAAGATTCACACAACACTTAGGGCCAGATTCAAACTTTTGGACCCTTTCTTCAACAACCAATACTTGTGAGTTCATTCTCACTTATTTCTCAACTCTTTTTCTTTCTTTTTCACCTTTTTTTTTTTTTTTTTGGGTGCCCTTTCTTTTTCTTTGGCACACTAAATGTACAACCTCAAAGAATTCCCACGAAAAACCTTCCCCCACACTTGTTTTTCTGCAAATTGTAGATCAAAAGGAAATCCCTCTAATTCATGCTCTACTATTCTTTAAGAACAAGGGTATGGATAGTCCTATTCTAGGCTAGGCAAGGGTAATGTGGCTAACAAAAAAAAAGGCTAACTAAGGCTCAATGATGCGAAAATTTTCTTAACACACAAATTAACCCTCTAGTGACAATTGTAGCATATAAATAAGTAGGGATCGTTCTTACACCGGGGATTAGGAGGGATTGCTAAACACTTTAAACTGGCTCAAATAAATAAAATTAACCTTTAAAACACTTAAACTCACTTAAAAAAAAACTCAAACACGTTCACAAGACTCAAAATAGGCTAAAAACACTCAAAACTGCCTTAAAAACACAAACTGAGCAGTTTTGAGCCTAAACACAAACTTGGACGAAAATTGGTTCTAACTTAACTCAAAACTCTTAAAAACACAATCTAAAACATATTTGGACCAATTAGACACTCTAAGACAAGTGGGGATTTGGTTTTGAACGAAAATCAAACAAACAAAACAAATATGTAAACTAGGCAGATTTGGACGAAATTGATAAAATTAAGTGGATGGTGAGATGGCTAGGAGGTTTTTTTCTCCACACATGGCATACTTGCATACAACACAATCTTCAGTCGCTTATTCGATGAATTATGAACCTCAACACCCCAAGTTAATTAGGTACGCTTAAATTAACTCTCAGATTTCCCTTAGGTCATTGAATTGAATGGAATTAGCGCATTGCAATCAAATTATTCCTTAAAAGTTTTCTATATGGAAGCGCATAAAAGAAAGACAATCAAAGATCATTAGGTTCTATGGAAATCATAGGTGTTGACGAGGCATTCGTAACTATGAAAGCGCATGATACTTATGCCAAGAATTTAGTTAACATAATTGTGACCAACAATCTTAACTACTCATGAATATAAGTTCCCAACGATTAGGTGAAGTTTCCTTATACCCTAGCATCATATTTATGCATGCAAATTAAGTGTGCACTCTCAATTCATATACATAAACAAGTTTTAATTAAGACAGATAAGTAAATTGAATTCATCATTCATGAAATCACAACTGAAAGTAATCAAATCATCATGCAAATATAACCATGGTTTCGAACTTCCCCCCTAGCCAAAAGGGGATTAGTTCCTCATGCTTGCACAACAAAAAGTATTGAATTTAAACATTGAAATCATAAGAAAGATTACACCTAAACGCTAAGCAATTCCAAGATGGATTTGATTCACGGTTTGGCTCCTCCTCCTCCTCCTTGCTGCGGCACAAGATGTGTGTGGTGGAATTGGGGGTTTTGGATGGTGTTTCCTTGTTTGGAGGGATGGAGGATGGTTGATTATGGTGGGAAGGGTGCGACAGATGTGTAGGAAGATGTATGGAGGTGTATGGAGGTTGAGAATGGAGAATGGAGGTTGCGGCACAAGGGTTTCTGAATAGCATAAGGGGGTGTACAAAATTTTGGCTGATTTTATGTTTGTATAGTCCTAGGGTTAAGTAGATTAGGGTTAGGCTTAACAGATTTTATGGACTAGGGCCCTAGAATTCGGCCATAGGTGATCAAATCCACCTAGGAAGGGGTTTGGCCCAATTAGTTTCATAATAGGCTTGTGTAACCCAAATCCAAAAGGGATTAGGCCTTGAAAATCAGAATCCAAAGGGAATTAGGCCTAGGAAGGTGCGGCACAAGTGGGGGAGAGGGTGGCTTGACTTGCAAGGCAAGGCAAGGCCTTCTAGAAAGGTTTGGTGCGCCACATTTGTAGGATTTCTAGAAAGAATGGGTTTTGTGGCAGATTTGGGCCTTCTAGAATAGGATGCTTCTAGAAATAGGTTCTAGAATTATCTATTTAGGTCCCCTTGCAATTAGGATTAAGACATGATAAGGTTTGGATAATGTTTTGGATAATGTTGGATAAGGTTTTAGATAAGGTTTTGGATAAGGTTTTGGATAAGGTTTTGGATAGGGTTTCCTCTTTGAGCTACTTCCTTATCCACTTTGTCCTTAGCTTAGTTCCTTCCTCTTCTTATCACATTTCTAGGCTCTTGAAGTCCAAATTCGTCCATCCATGTTAGCCCATATGCAAGCTATCCACATAGTGTCCAAAATAGCTCCAAAATGCCCTTTCTTGGTACTTTAACCCATAAGACCTACAAACACACGAAATTGAGTTGTAATACGACATTAACTAAGAAATAATAGCACAAATGCACAAGAATAAGCTAGTTAAGTCGCCTAAATATGCTCCTATCACTCAACAGGGTTAAACCTACAATACATATGCAAAGGGTAAGGCTTTTTTGCTATGGTTTAACTAAACAACTTCATCTTGTTATATGTTATGCAATCAATTTTATGCTTTGAATGAAACGGGTATGAGTTCTAGTATTTGGATCTATAATGATGAAAACGCATTCTAAGTAGTAACCAAGCAAAGAAATAATGAGATCATGCAACAACTTTAGAAAACAAGAATATCACAGATTAATAGGCTCAAGTCTCTCAGGGTTGTAGCGTTAGTTTGAGTTCCTTCCTTCAAGCATGTTACAAAAACTGATTTTTTTTTTTCTCTTTGTGATTACATGTGAATTTGTAAGCGACAACTACAACTAAGCATAAACCAAAGAGCATATCAAACTTCCATCCATGTTTGTAACTTTCTTTAACAGTCATGCAATTAAAAACCAAATCCTCATCATTGTGTTGGAAGGTACCCTAAGACACAAACAAACATCAAAAACGACTCTTTTTGGGTTTTTTCCAAAGCTTTTTCAATTTTTTTTTTTCAAATTTTCATATGTTCCTTTCTAAACACATTAAAACACCCCAAAACACAATATAAACACTTAAAAACAGTGAGTAACAGCTTTAGAAGTGATAGGTGATAAAATCCCACGAAAATCAATGAAAAATCATTTGTTTACCCCCCCCCCACTTAAACCAAACATTGTTCTCAATGTTTCAAACATAGACTCACACGCAAACAATCAAACAACACAACTAACAAACATGACAATTATGACAAAGTAAAAGCAATAAAGAGTAGGGTTAAGGAACGCAAATCTGGTTTTGGAGCCGAAGATTCCTAGGTCTTCTTTATTTGAACGCATGGGTTGCCTCCCAAGAAGCACTTGCTTTAACGTCTTCTAGTTGGACGATGCCTCCTTTTAAGCTCCATGAGGGCCCATGGCATGGAGGGGTATTTCCTCCATGACATGCTCCTTAAAATGCTCATAATAAGGATCTACGAACAGAAAGGGATAGTGATCCTTCCTGATTGTGGCATTGAGCTTACTAAAGTCAATGTAAACTCTCTCACCACCTTGGATTCGATTGGGTACCTGCACCAAAGAAGGTAACAACCTATTAATTGAAATGGGAATTGGAATTGGAATTGGAATTGGAATAGATGGCTCACCAATATATTGTGACGAAGGCTTAAAAGTAGCAGCACTGTCAACAAATTCACTAGGGATGCTCTTGGCCAGATTAGGTATTTTGAGGGCAGTGGCGTGTTCCTTGTCCTCCACTCCAATTCCCTCTTCGATAATGGTTCAAAATACATCATTCTTGATAAGTGCTGAACGTTCCTGCCCTATATATTTATTCACATCAATGGCAAAACAAGAATGAACATCATTAGGATTCTTAATAGATTCAGGAACTTTGAATTTAATAATATCACCACCAAACTCCATTGTTAATGCTCCCTTGGCCACATCAATCTTGGTTTGGGCTATTTTCATGAAAGGTGATCCAAGTAAGATTGGCAATGGTGGAGAGTGGGCTGAATCTTCTATCTCAAGAACATAGAAATCGACTGGAAATATCAAATAGTTAACCTGCACCAAAACATCTTCCAAAACTCCTTTCGGATATACATTAAAACGATCGGCTAATTGGATAATAACTCCACCATTTTTAAGCTCTCCTAGATTCATAGATGCATAAGCAAAATATGGCATAACATTAATGGAAGTACCTAAATCTAGCATAGCATGTTCAAACCTTGTTTTACCAATTACACAAGGGATAGTGAAACTACCTGGATCTTTGCATTTAGGTGGCAGCTTCCTTTGCAACATTGCAGGCACATTTTCACTTACATGTACTACCTCTTTCTCCTGAATTCGTTTCTTTGTTGTACAAAGCTTCTTCAAAAACTTAACATACTTCAGATTTTGCTTTATCGCATCAAGGAGCGTGATATTGACTTGCACTTTCCTAAATGTCTCTAGAATGTCTTTTCATTCTCTTCGTTCCTAGATTGCATAAACCTGCTAGGGAAAAGTACATTTGGTGGAATAACGTTAGAAGGAATTGAATTTGGACTTACCTTAGTTGAGTTGGACATAGTGTGCTTAGGGGGCTGCGGCAAGGGTTGTTCCACTCTTGTCGTGGCTTTGCCTTCTTCCTCTTCCTCGAGCAGTAGTTTTTCGTCCTTCTTTTGGCTTGATTTGGACGGTTATGGGGTGGTTCTAACTTCTTTGCCACTTCTCAAAGTGATGGCATTGGCAATTTCAAATCCTCTCATTGGATTCACAATGGTTGAACTAGGCAATTTGCCTTGTTCTCTAAACTGTCCCATGAACTCCGCTACTTGCCCCATTTGCTTCTTCAATTCGTCCACCTCTTTAGCTTGATTTTGCATTCTTTGGTTTGATGTTGTACTCCTTGTGTCAAAGAGGTGACTAATTGAATAACTTTATCATTATCCAAAGACATACCTGAATTTGGTTGGGTCGAATGTGGTTGAGGTTGCATTGGTGCGAATACCCTTTGAAATATCCCGAGGGTTGGCTGTCAAAATCCTCCTTATTGTTGAGTTTGTTGAGGCTCCCTCCACTTCATGTTTGGGTGATTTCTCCATCCCGGATTGTAAGTGTTGGCGTATGGATCATATTTGGGCTGATTTTGGCTTTGATACCCAATAGCGTTGGCACTTTCCTATCCCCCATTCTCTATCAATTGAGGGCATTGCTCATTGGAATGTCCTTGCATGGTGCACACGCCACAAACACTTGCTTTTTGTACTTTGAATCCATCAATAATCTGTGACACAAGAATAATGAAATTAGCCAATTGAGATTGAAGTTTGGAAATTGCACTTACCTCATTCACTTGGGTTTGCCGTGGGGGTTCTCTTTGTCCAACTCCCTCGTATTGTTGTGCATTCAAAGCTCGATTGGCTATGAGGATCTTGGCAGCAACTGGGGTTTTGTCAACCAAAGCACTTCTTACCGAGGCATCTAGCATTTGTCTTTCAAGTGGAATGAGTCATTCGTAGAAATATTGAATTAGAAGCTCTTCCTTCATTTGATGTTGTGGACAAGATGCAACTAAAGTCTTGAACCGCTCATAATAAGCTAGAAAGGATTCTCATTGGCTTTGTTGAATTCCACTAACCCTTTTCCTCAAAAGAATGACTCTTGAAGTTGGGAAAAATTTCTCTAAGAATGCTCTCTTCATGCTTTCCCAGGAAATGGCAGTTCCAAGTGTTAATTCATAGAGCCAATCTTTAGCCTTTTCCACAAGAGAGAATGGAAAAGCTTTTATCTTCAAAATATTGCCATCCACATTAATGGGTGTCATACTCGAGCATACTACTTCAAATTCCTTCAAATGCTTGTTCGGATCTTCAATGCACAGCCCATGGTATTTAGGAATGTGATGTAGCAAGCTAGACCTCAATTCAAACTCATCATTCTTGTCTGGAGCTGCCCTAGGGTATTGAATGCAAATAGGCACTGCATTGTCCAACCCCGAGGCTGAAAGTTCCATGATTGTTCGATTGTCCATTGCCAGGTCTTGTTCTTCCTCCTATTCTTCTTCAAATTCGGATTCAAAGCTAGAACTAGGTGGATTTGGTTTTGGCTGCTTCCTCTTCCTTCTCAAAGTTCGTTCAAAATCGTCGTCAAACTTCGATATATGTGCACGAATAGTTTGAGAACGTTGAGTCATACACTAGTACCTAAAACAAAGAAAACAAAACAAAATCAGAAAACAAAGAAAAGCAAAACAGAAACAAATGGGAGATTAGCAATTTTGCTAATCCCCGGCAACGCCGCCAAAATTTGATGTGATAAAAGATAGCACACAAATTAAACCCTATAATTGTAGTATGTGTAAGTAGTGATCATTCTAGGCCGGGGATTAGAAGGGATACTAATATACTCAAATTAGACTCATAAACACTAAACTAGACTCTAATGACTTAAAACAAAACAGAATGACTCAAAACAGAAACTAAGGATTACTTTGGACGAATTCTAACTTAACTTTGACTCAAAACACTAAAAGAAACAAATTAAAACATGTTCTAACTAAGTAAACACGAAATATTAAAGGGGGGATTGGTTTTGACAAAATTAAAGTAAAAACAAATAGATTTAAAAACTCTAAACAACTTGGACGAAATTGGGTGTTTAAATGGGTGAATGGCTAGCTAGAGGGTTCATCTCCACACATGACACATATGCATACAAATCGATTTCCAGTTATTATTCCTATAAACCATGAATGACAATGCCCCAAATTAACCGTGAACTGCACAAATTAACTCACAGATTTTCCTAATTTCATTGAATTGGATGGATAACTGGTGCGAGATTTATACGCACACAAATTAAACCCTCTTTTCGTCAAATTATAGTATATGTATAAGTAGGGATCGTTCTGGACCGGGGATTAGGAGGGATTGTTAATCACTTGGATTTGACTCAAAAACATAAAAACACAATATAAAACACTAAACTAGACTCAAAGAATTCAAAAATACTTTAAAACATAAACTAAACAGATTCTAAGCATTAAAGAACAAGAAAGTAAAGGGGGGTTTAGGTTTTACGAAAATTGAAATAACGAAACAAGTTAATAAACTAGACAGAATGTAAATATGAATGTGATGGAATTGAATGGATGAATGCTAGCTAAGGGGTTCATCTCCATACATGTTATTTCACATTAGGGTTTTCTAATT